>NC_048222.1:76049564-76133643 GCF_002007445.2 Ailuropoda melanoleuca | reverse complement strand
GGGGGGGGGGGGGGGGGGGGGGGGCGGCGCGGATAATGGAAAAAGAAAGTTTGAGAAACAGTCTCCTAGAGACTTATTCATTTGAAAGGGTTTAGGGTCTCACTGGAGAGTCTTTCATTTCACAGTTTTAGAAAGCTGCTTCTCAGCTGGTAGCTGCCGTGCTCCCAAGAGACAGTTGGCAATGTCTGGAGGCGTTTTTGGTTGTCACGAAGCAGTGCGTTGCTCCTGGCATCCAAGGGTTGGACGGCTAAACACCCTACAATGAGTGGGACAGCTCCGCCCACAGGAGAGAATTACCCAAGTCAAGACCCCGACGGTGCTGCTGTTGGGAACCCACAGTTTAGAGCAAAAGAAACTTCAGAAGACACACTGCCACAGAACTTCCTAGAAACCTGAAGTCTGGGGCCCTGTACTGTAACAGCCCCCCTGGCCATCTTTGAGCACCAGTGGTGGCTTTGGGAGGAGCTCATCCGCAGCCCGCACAGGGCGGTTCCCAACACTGGAAGGCCCTCCCCAGTGGCGGAGCAGGGGCGGCTGCCCTGGGCGCACGGGTCTCCCCAACGCCAGAGGGAACAGGTCAAGAAGGAACCAACAAACTCATCGGACTCCTACACAAGGGCCATGGCAAGCAAAGCTAGAGCTCCGCACAGCCCTCTCACCTCCCAGGGCCAGCCAGGGCCGGAGATGCTGGGGACTCGGAGGCCGCTCGGTGGCGCTCAAGAAGAGCCCCCAGGGGATCCCTGAGTGGAGCGGAGAGTGGTGACCCTACTGTCAATAGCCACAGCTAATGGTTCCTGTTCCGGCCCGGGCTGTGCAGCCCAGCAGCTCACGGAGCCCTTTACAACCGCTGGTTCGTTTAGACCTCACGACAATCCAAGGGAGGTGCTCTCCCACTGCACCAGTGAGGAAACTGAGGCACAGAAAAGTTGAACAACTTGACCAAAGTAGAATTCCAAAGTGCAAGAGTTGGGAACTGGAAAGAAGGACCCCGCAGGGCAAGACAAACTAGGAGAGGGACACCAGGTTTCCGATTCAAGACCTACTGTACAGTAGACGCATTCTAAGCAATTCCCATAAGTGCTCCACTCCGCACACAACCTTGGGTGCTATGGTTTCTTCTTTCACAGATGAGGACCTGAAGCTCAGAAACACGAAGGGGCTTGCTGGTGGAAGGCAGAACTGACCGAAGGCCAGGGCGCCTAGGAGGACTGGGGAGGCCCTAGCACGAGCCCACTTACCTGAGAAGATTGAAGCAAGCCTGAAGATGTCTGAGAGGCGGGAGGTCACTGGCTCATAGGGTGAGGCTTCGTAAAACTCCTCACCTGGAAGAGAGAAGGGGCGTCAGGCACAGGCTCAGCCTTCCCACAGTGCTAGACAGCAGCAAGTGATGGATGAGATGTTGAGCATTTCATACGGTGAGTCCTTACTCTTCAACTAGAGTGGAAGTCCCCCACAGCAGGTCAGTACTGCTCGCGCTTCCCTCTCCTGACCTCCCTGCATGTCTAGCCCTCTTCTAAGGACTTCCAAATGCTTCCGGAAAGAAAGCACTGGGGAGGTGGACAGCCTACGGAAGGCCAGGCATAAATCAAAGGATTTGAAGCCAAAGGCCCTCCAAGGTTGTTCAGTACAACTTCCTCATTTCACAAGAGAGGACTCCGAGGTGGCCCAGAGAGGCAAAGCTACCTGACTGAGATCACACAGCTCCTTGCGGCAGAGCTAGACTAGACTCTGGCTCCCTGGCTCTCATGCCGGCATTCTCCCCCATCACTCCAGGTTGGCTCTGTCCGGGCCACCTAAGGGCACAGAACTTCCTCTTCGCTTCCCATCATGTCACCAGAAGAGTCTGACTGGAGAGGCTGAAGGTCTGCTGAGTGGAGGCCTGACCCCCAGCTTGTCTGACCGACTCCCCACCTCTATACCCCCTGCCTGGCCTCCCCACCACCTGCTGGCTTCTCAGACCTCTCCTCAAGGCTTTGGGGTGCATCGGAGGCTCGGTGAATGGAAAAGCAAGTGAGTGACAGGAGATAAATGGCACAGGGATGCCCTGGAGACCCACCACCTTCTCATCAGGACTCCCGCCCCTCCGCCAACACCTCGGCAGGAGAGGGAATACCCCCTTGAGACGTTACTGAGGAGAAATCAATGGATAATCACTCAGACTGTGTGTGTGTGCTAAAGGGGCGGGGGAGACAGGTGATGACCCACAGTCTCACACATTGATTTCCCATCCACCCAGGGCCCAGCACCTGAAGAGCACGTGTGCAGTGGCATCCACGGGGCCACCTGCAGGAGGGGCCAGCCATGCAGAAGAGAGGACTTGCAATCTGCCCGGAAGGGGCTCATCCAGCCAGGCCCACAAGGTCCCCCAGAGGCCAGCACTCGAGGCTTATCCGGCCCTCTGCTGGTTCACAGAGCAAGACATCTGTCTGCTAGCAGACACCCCCCAAAAATGGTACAGACCCCCAGATGTCATTCTCCCCCTGGAGAGGGCCCCACCCTTTACTTCACGTCACAGGAGTGAGCACCCCTCACGCCCTGCAACACACAGCAGGGCCCGAGCGCTATCTGCTGACTGACACCCAAACGGTACTGATCCTTTCAGGCCAGTCTCCAACCTCATCTTCCCCCGGTGTTGTCCAGGCCTGTACGATCTCAGTGTCCTCTCTACCCACAGACACTGAAGAAACCCCCAGCGGTGGGATTACCAGACACTGCTATTTGTTAGAGCCAAATAAGACGAGAGTTTAGGAAGCGTTTTTGTAATAAAAATGATGTTATACTGAGCCCTGTATGTGTGGGCACCACTGAAAGTCCTTTAGGTGTACGAACTCACTTCATCCACTCAATTTCTCTGTGAGATAGGCATTACTCCTCTCCATGTTTTACTGCTGGAACAGTAACTCTTACTGGCCTGAGATGGTGCAGAGATGTTAAGTAACTGGCCCAAGGTCACACAGCTGGTAAGTGGCAGAGCCAGGTTTCAAACCCAGGCAGCTGGCTCCAGAATCCAAGGACTTCACCATGATGAATACAGTCTCCAAAATTAAAAGTGTTACTGAACCAAACTGTTCTTAAACAAGTACTGCTGCTGTTTGACTTTTCACACGGTCAGTCTTATGCCAGCTGGAATGCTCCCCCCAGCCCGGGGCCTGTCCTTCCCTCCTGTACCTGGCCAAGCTAGGCCCCTGGGTACGGATCAGCTTGTATGACCGACTGCAGGGTGGGGAGTGTCAGGGGGAAAACAGGCTTTTCCAGGGCTGGCTGGGAAAGGCCCATCCTATTTAAGTCTGCTGCCTGCTCCAGTGGCGGAATTCACCAGTGGGAGATCAGAGACCTGGCCCCTCAGGCATCCTGGCCATCAGACTGACCCAAATCTAGGGTGTCAGATACCCCGGCCAAGGCCTGTGGAAGAGGCCTTTGCTCCTCACATCTGAAGGACCAAAATGACCCTGAACTTCAGGGCCTCCTCTGGAGAAGGCAAGAAGCCTGATTCTCAAGTGCCCCATGGAGCCCTCAGGGACAGCGCCCCCATGTAAAAACCGGTGGTTATGGTGGTGGTGACAGAAGGGAAAGTTGAGCCCCAGGCCACAGCATCTCCCCAGGGCAGTTGGAAAGGACCTGGATAACGAGTCGGGGGTTCTGGTCCCACCAACCCTCCTCCCTGCACCTCAGCTTCCCCAACCAAGTGGGAGTGGGAAGGAGCGATCTCTAGGTCCTTTCAGCTGGGACCATCTAGGAGCTCAGCAGAGGCCACAATCCTGGCACCGCCAGTTCTGTCCACAGCTGAGGTCCTCACTACGCACAGCTCTGCCTCAGATGGAGGGAGAAGGTGAGGCCAAGCCTTCAGAGCCATCACACAGGCCAGCAGGGGCCAAGGAGAAGCCACAATCAAAGTCCGAACCAGCACAGATCTCTCCTCTCCACAACCCCCCACCCACCCCAGACCCGAGCCAGGTTATTAAGTGTTATTGAGGAATAGGGAGGAAGTGCTTGCAGCCTCCCCCAGAGAGACCACTCATCCCACACCGTGAAAAATTAACTCTCGGGTGGATCCTGTCACTCACAGGAACATTACCTGCTGTTAAAGGCCTCTCAGCTTCCCCTGGCTGGCTCCAGGCAGACCTGTGGCTCCCAAGAGCCAAGAATGTGGGCGGGGTAGGTTCTGAGGCACAAGAAAGCAGGGGGTCTACTTTCGTAGTACTGGCCCAGGAGAGGGTTCTCCCAGCCCTTAACGCAGGCAGGCCGGCACAGGGACCACGGCTGAATGAGCGCGTTCCCATCCGAAGCACACAGTCAGGGCTTCATAGATGTTTGCTGAGTAAGAGAACCAGCAAGCCTGCTCTCACCTCTCCAGTCTGGCACTCCTGGGTTGAAAGGACCTTGAAGACCACAGGGCAGTACGCAGCATAAAGCCCATTACGCATACCATCGTCATCCAATCGCCCCACTCCCTGGCTCCCGCCAGCAAGGGCCTTGGCGCTCTGACGAAGTAATGCCCGAGGAAGCCACCCAGGGGACAAGGCTCTCAGGTGGCCCACCTGGCTCTTCTAGCTGGCAGTTCTTCTGTGCCCTCCCCCATGCATCCTGCAGCCCTCAGCAAGCCCACGCCAAGCTACTGCCCCACCTCCCCTGGGTTGAAACTGAAGGCCTGGCCGGGGCGGGGGGGCGGTGGACAAGAAACTACAGAACCCAGCTGTGGGCTCAGGGACCTCAGTTTTCCGGCACTAGAGGGGCATCCCCCCAGTGAAGACTGCGCCTCACCTCGCAGGGAATAGGGGCATGGGCTTGGGGGCACTGTTTCCCTCTCTTTGCGCAGCTGTAGCTCCAGGACTTGAGGTTGTTAGGAACGGGAGACTCACTCAGAGGAATTACTTTGCTATTCACGGTGGTGACACTGTTCATGACGACATCCCTGCTTTACTCCCACATTCAGGGCATGCCAGAACCATCCTGGCCACTGGTCAGAAGTCCGTCATTCTCCGGCCCCCATGCCCGGCCAGGTCTCCTCCCTCCCTCGGCTCCCGCACCCCGAGGCCACGCTGCTTCTCCATCTCAGGCTAACCAAAGGCAGGGCTCCACGGCGTACCCCTCTCTTCACCTCAACACCTCCATCACTACGGGCCTACCTTCGAATTCAAGCCGCACCACCCTCTCACTTCTTAAAAAGAGTCATTCTTTGTCCTCTCCTCTTCACACCAAAATTCTAGAAGTGGTCCACAGTCGCCATTCCCAGCTCCCATTCACTCCTTAACCAGGCTTCTGCTCACAGCAGCCACCTGCAGAGCTCACCCCAAGGGCACAGGGCCGCGCTGCCAGCCCTCTCCCACTGGACCCCACGTACTGGAGACTGTTGACCCTTCTTCCTTCCGCGGTCTCCTGCTGTCCCTCCCACCTCTCTCCTGGCACGCCTGCAGATGCCCCTGCCTCCCCCACCCATCTTTAAATGTCCGTGGTCCTGGGGGCTCTGTCCCCACCCTCCTCTCCGCGTGCGCACACCCGACGCCTTGGCCCCACTTACACCTGCAGGCTGACGGAGGCTCTTAAGTCTCTATGTGCAGTGCCACTTCCCCACCTGGGCTCCAGCCCTACACGGCTGGCTGTGTGCAGGCCATGGCCAACCAGAGCCGCACACCCCCAAATTAAGGCACCATCTCCCCGCCCTCCCCCCACATGAAAACTTCTCTGCCTCTCATGAAGGGGGACCCATCATCCACCTAGCTGCCCAAAACAGAAAACTGCCCTCCCTGACTCCTCTCCCTTCACCAAAACCTGTTGATTCTATGTCCGTGGGCCACCCCTCGTTCCTGCCACCGTCCTCGGCCAGCCACCACCACCCCTGGGCCGGATCACAGAAGCAGCGTCCAATCTGCTCCCTCCCCTGGCACCACATGAACACGTTCCTGAAGCAGAGATCACGTGGCCTCCCTGTGCAGGCAACCTGAGGCCCAGCAGGGCCCACACCCCTCCCCGCTCCTCGCTCCATGCCCACTTCCAGCTCCCCACTTGACTACACTGAGTTACTTGTCAGTCTGCAAGTGAGTTCAACTCTCTCTTGCGGGCCTTTGCCCAAGCTCCCCCTCCACCTCCCACACTCTTCCCATGTCCCTCCAGGTGTAACTGCAGCTCACTCTCTAGTTTCGGCTCAGAGGCTGCCTCTTCCAGGAAGGCTCTTCAGATTCTGTAAGAAGCTGCCTTGGGGCTCCCACAGCACTCCCACCACCAAATGACAGAAAGCCCTTCACTTCTCCGCAACCCCCAAGTCTGAGTTCCATGAAGGCAGAAGCTACCCCACCTTGCTCTCAAGGGTTCCCACAACACCTAGCAGATGATAACCTCTCCAAGAACAGCTGTTGAAACAGTAAGTGAACGTGTGACCAAAGTGGCCGATCCCCCCACACTGTGTGCAAATCCCACACACTATAGTCTAGAGGGGGTGACATCGGGGAACGGAGTGTTAGGGGAGGGGCAGTTACGGGGTCCACCGTGGGAGCTGGGGGGACCTGCTGCCCACACACTGCTCCAAGCCCTGGAGAAGGTGCCTCGGCCAGCCCCGGCGTCAGGACGCCTCCTGAAGAGCAGGCCTCCCGGCCGCAGGAAGAGTGAAACTAGGACTGCCCTCAGCTCAGAGCCCGGGGCTTCGAGGAGAGGCAGGGGCTGGTTTGCTTGGAAGCCCAGCTCTGCCTGCACTGACCCAGCCCACCTGCCTCGGTCCTCCTGCCTCCCCTTCTCTGTTACCACGTCACAAGTCCGCCCGCCTGTCCATCCACCCACCCCCCATCCTCTCCCCGACCCTACTCCCCTCCTTTCTCCAGCCTTGCTCTCCTTCTCCCACCACCTGGCCCCCTCTCCTCCCACTCTGCCTCCTCTTTCGCATCCCCCGGCCTCCTCCAACAGCCGCCCTCCTAGGTGGGCCGGCTACTTTGTGTTCAGGCTCCCCTGGCAGGGAGCGATAGAAAGCTGGCCGGCTGCCTCCACTGCCAGGTCTTCCCCTGCACCCAGGCCCCCCACACACGGTCCCCAGGAGGAGCAGGCCGCTTACCGTCGGTCAGCCCCAGGTGGATGCTCCAGTAGATCTGCAAGCACTGCAGCTCCTTCTTCATGCCGCGCTTGCAGCGGCAGTCGTACAGCGGGCTCTCCTGCAGCACCTCCAGGGCCGCCTGGCACTCCTTGTTGGCCAGCATGGTGTTGCGGTCCCGGCCCGCCAGGCACTGCCGCAGCGTGCGGTAGCGGGAGCTGCAGTTGGATTCCGCCGCGCACAGCTCATTGGCCCGGACACAGTCCACTGGGGGGCGCCAGCCGTGGAGCTCGGGGCCCTGCAGGGAGGAAGGGCTGGCCAAAGAGCGGAGGGTCTCGTCTGGGTGGTGGGGAGGGAAGACAAGCATGAATGAGGGCCACCACGACCTCCGACCCAAGACGCAGGCCTGGGGGCTTGGGCCCTTCTGGGAACTTCGCACCCATCTGACTCCAAAGCACGCCAAGGCCGTCTTCATGCTGCCTTCCCCCACCACAGAGCGGGTCAGAGGAAGAGCCGTGGAAGGATCCCAAGACACCAACATCCCTCCTCAAACCCAAAGGAGACCTCGAGCTGTCATTGTGCCCTGGCTCAACCAGACTCTCCTCCAATTCCACTCCGTCCCCCTCAGCCCTGGGCCCAGGAGCCGAGCACAGTAAGGCCAGAGGACCCTCAAGCAAGACCGCAGACAGTCGAAAACGCCAGGAGGCCAGACCAGAATGCCACAGCCTCAGCGGAGAGCTGGGGGCTGCAGGGCCTGCCCGAATGTGCAGAGGGGGACTCTCACTTTCCTGCTGCCCAAACCTCCATCCACCTCAGCTCCAGCCAGAGCTCCAGCCAACCTGCTGGGTTAAACTGGGAAAGCAGCAGGAAAGAATTTTACTTTCCTAGTCTGTTAGGACCTTAGAGACCACAGCATCCAGCTCCCCCCCACCCCACCATTTTACCCCGGGGAAACTGAGACCTAAAGAAGGGAGATGACAACTCAAGGTCACGCACGGACTGAAAGGACCCCTCAGACTCCTGGCCTGTCCATCCTGAGCTCCCAGACTCTAAGAGAAGACCCCAAGAGACAAGCCTGACCTGCGGCCTGAGGCATGCCCAGAAGGGGGCAGCCACCCCTTTTCAGCCCAGCCCTCCACACCTTCCAGTCCAATTGCACCCTGGCTGGACACATGAAAACATGCCTTCGTGGCCAAGCTGTACCCCAGCCCTGCCAAAAGAAAGTGCTGCAGGCAAGCCTGATAAGCACCCAGCTTTCCTCCCTGTGTGTGTGTGTGTGTGTGTGTGTGTGTGTGTGTGTACATCCAGACGGGTCTTTCTCATCCCTCTCTCACACTTCCCTGACTTCTTCTAAGGTCTATTTCTCCAGTACCTTTGCTCTTTGAATAGCCTTGTGCCCTCTCTCTCTGTCTCTGTCTCTCTCTCTCTTGCCTCCTACTTCTCCTCTCTTCCCTCTCCTCTCCACCCATCTCTGAAACCCTCTCCTTCTTGGTCCCTCCTCTTTTTCTTCTTTCCAAAAGCCGAATAAGCAGCCAATTGCAAAAGGGAAAGAGCTTCCCTCCTCTGACTCTGGCCTCACACATGGAGCCTCACCTCTCCAAAAGTGAACAAGCAGGATTCAGCCACCCTTCTTACCCATCACCCTCAGAGCATCTAAACCCTCAGTCCTCTGAAGGAGGGGCTCGGGGAAAAAGATTCAGAAGTGAAGGGCAGAGAGAAGCCCACTTGGTCCTGTCAAAATCGAGCTCCCAAAATGGTTTGCTCTAGACACAGACATCTCCCCAGTCTCCCTGTCCACTCCAGTTCCTGCCCCAGAAAAAGCTCTTCCATACGCCAGAGCCAAAACTGTCTTTTCCAAGACCCAGGAGTGACCTGGGAGGCATCCTCCATTTCATCCAGCCCAAAGCATACTAAGATCCTAAGTCAGAAGTCCACTCCTCAAGAAAGGGGATCCCTCCTACATTGTTGGTGGGAATGCAAGTTGGTACAGCCACTCTGGAAAACAGTGTGGAGGTCCCTTTAAAAAGTTAAAAATTGAACTACCCTATGACCCAGCCATTGCACTACTGGGTGTTTACCCCAAAGATACAGACGTAGTAAAGAGAAGGGCCATATGCACCCCAATGTTCATAGCTGCATTGTCCACAATAGCCAAATCATGGAAGGAGCCGAGATGCCCTTCAACAGATGACTGGATTAAGAAGCTGTGGTCCATATATACAATGGAATATTACTCAGCTATCAGAAAGAACGAATTCTCAACATTTGCTGCAACATGGACGGCACTGGAGGAGATAATGCTAAGTGAAATAAGTCAAGCAGAGAAAGACAATTATCATATGATTTCTCTCATCTATGGAACATAAGAACTAGGATGATCGGTAGGGGAAGAAAGGGATAAAGAAAAGGGGGGTAATCAGAAGGGGGAATGAAACATGAGAGACTATGGACTATGAGAAACAAACTGAAGACTTCAGAGGGGAGGGGGTGGGGGAATGGGATAGACTGGTGATGGGTAGTAAGGAGGGCACGTATTGCATGGTGCACTGGGTGTTATACGCAACTAATGAAGCATCGAACTTTACATCGGAATCCGGGGATGTACTGTATGGTGATTAACATAATATAATAAAAAAATCATTGTAATAAAAAAAAGAATAATTAAAAAAAAAAAAAGAAGTCCACTCCTCAGAATCCCATAGAACCTGCTCTCTCCCGCCTCCCCATCCCTACGCAGAATGGCCACTTGTCACTCCTTCCCCTGGAGGCCCCGCTCAGGGGGGGAGCTACCGTAGGGAGACAGCGACACCTAGAGGCAGAGCACTGCACCGTGAGCCTGTCACTCCAGACAGCTGGAGGCGAAAGGATTCCTCCACTGGAGAGGGAGGAGACCTACCCCGCAAGAAGAGAAGTAAAAGAGCAAGGGCTAGGCCTGGAGTGGAGAAGGCCTTGAGGGCCAGAGCCAAAGATCTCCCTTCTCCCTTTGACCATACCTCTGCCTCAGGACAGGAAGAGCTGAGGGCTGTGGCCAGGGTGAGACAAGATCAGAGAAGAAGCCAGCATGGGATGTGGGCACGAGCAGTGGGGCATCTGCCCAGGTACCGACTGGAGAGGTGTCCTCCGCCCAAGCTGAGGCAGCAGCTTTACTTCCTGGCTTCAGCAAATGCCTAGGTCCGCGAGCAGGACTCAGTGCCTCTGGGCCACCCAGGAGCAGCTGAGCTGACCCAGCCTCACTTGCACCTGCTACCCCACCTAGCCAGACAGCCAGCCTGCCTGCTAGAGCCTCAAGAATGACCCAGCCCCGGGACTTCCAGTGACTTCCCCCCAGCATCCCAGCAGCCTTCTCCCGTCCCACCTTGACTGTGCCTGAGGGTGCACTGTCTGAGACAGACTGAGAAGGGAGCATCCAGGGCAGGCTTAAAGGTCAGGACATTGGCCTAGGGGATTGGGGCAAGAAGGGCACTTATCCTGCCTGCCCTACAGGTGGGGTCTAGACCCCACAGGACAATCCTCACAGAATCCTGGGCTTCTGTGCCAAAAGCAAGGGCTTCCCCCATCCTGCCAGCCGGCAGGAAGATGCTCTGCAGAGAGCCAGCGTACCCTCTCCCCACACTCCCCGGCTGCACCCATCCTTAGCTTTTCTAGTTGGGATCATGACCCCCAGAACCAATGAAGCCCAGCCAGAGAAAGAGATAGCAACTGGGAGCCTTGGGCCGAGAATTCGAAAAGAGTAAAGGTCAGAAGGTACCTGCTGCTTCCAGATTTCAAATCAGGAGAAAACTCAGATCCATCACGAAAAGACATGTGGAGCAGCATCTAGAGACAAGGGGGACTGAGAGACTGCACGGAGCTGCGAATACCTTCCCCGCACGAAACATCCCCACAAGAGCTGGAGCGCACGCTACGGTGCCAATGGCAAGTGCCCCCCAAGTGACTCTCCCCATCCCACTCTCTCCCTGGGTATGTCAACCCTGGAGGTCAGGATGACTGGGCCAGAAAGGCCTCTCTATCTCCAGGCCTCACTCAGAGCCTTGGGGGGCCACGCTGAAGACCCACGCTCCTCACACCACACTCCACCATGGCCCACACACACACTGCAGCTGCTTACCCAGTCTCACGCTCCACGAAAGCCTCTCCCCCCAAGTGGAATTTCCAACCAACTCCCAACTGGGGGCTCCTTGCCAAGGAAAGTGGCCCTGAGGCTGAAGTTTCCTTAATACCAACCTATCCCTTCCTCCTTGGCCAGCCTAACCCAGAGTCTTCCACTATCTGCTGGTCACTCAGTTAACCCCTCCCCCAGCTCTGGGAAGGGGCATCTCAAGGGAAGGGAACTGAAGGGCTCTGACCAAAAGGACTGCTGACCCCCTGCTCTTACTCCCCCTCTCACAACTGCCCCCAGGGTCTCAGACTCCGAGTGCATCTCTGACACACACGTACACACACGTACCCCTGTATCGAGAACAAAGTCAACTCCACACCCCTCTCAGCTGAAAACAGCCTGCCTGCAACATGGGGTTCTGGGCCTAGACAGGACTAAGGGGCTCATACTGCTCTTCTCCATCCCAGGGTATCAGAAGGCACCTCTGGGGTGCATACATACAGCTCAGCAGCGGGCAATCTGGCTGCTTTTCCTGAAAAACGATTTTCTTTCCTTCTAGGTCCCAGAAGCTGGGTTTTCAAACCAGCAGTGGGAGAAAAGGTCAGGTTTTATAACAACCCCTCCAGAAGGAGAGTCCACTTGCAGTGGGTTGCCAGGAAGGGCTGCAGGTTCACAGTGGGCCGGAGGCACCTATCCAGCTTCCTCCCGCAGTCCCTCCTACCCTGGAGACTGCTGCCTCTGGCTTGGGGGGGCAGGACCTGTGAAGGCCACACCCTAGAGCAGGGCCAGGGACCCTGGGGAACGGGGGGGTGGACAAAGGGTCTAGGGCCCAACCAGTATTGACTCAAATGCCCTATTCAAGCCAGCCAGGAGGGCCCTTACTAGACCATGCACATCTTTCTGTGATGGGCACCTACCCCCTCAGGCTTTCCCCTCGCCTCCTCCAAGAGAGAAAGGGCACAGTTCTGACACAGTGAGGCCGCCTGGCTCACCACAGGCTAACAGCAGGCCCCGGGGTGGCAGGAACAGCATCCACACCAAAGCATATGTGCACACCCTCAATATACTCATTACCCAGCTCCCTCCCCGGAGCACCTACCCAGGGGCAGCAGCCTTGCCAGGGGCTCCAGGTCCGCACCCAGGCCTCCCAAACACCTTCTTCCTGACCTCCACTCCCAGAATGCTCTCTCTATACCCATTTCCCAAGCAGCTGAGGTGTAACATAGCACGAAAGGGTGCGAGGGGTTGGTAATTCTGGGTGGGAAAGAGACTGCCCAGGGTTCAGGGGCCTGCCCTTGGAGGAGAGGGCTTATAGAATGAGCAGTGGTCTTTGTTCAGATCCCTTTTTTTCCATCACTCCTCTCCCTCTTCACCCAAGGAAGCAAACTTTGACCTCCCTCCCTCCTCTTCCCACAAGCTACAGGGTCCCCAGGCGGCCAGAGGTGGTGAAAGATAGGTAGTGAATGGTTCCTCGCAACCCTCCACTCCTGCCCACGCATCTGGCTCGGGTCTGGGCGGGAGGGCGGGCAAAGGGTGGGGAGAAACTTGAAAAGTGTTCCAGTGAGTGGGGCCACTAGAAAGGGGTTTGGGAGCAAGAAGAGGGATGCATTTTCCAAAGGTTGATTGGCAGGTGAGGGAATGGCTGGCAGCGCTGCCACCACCGATGTCCAAGCAGGAGATCCAGGAGAAACCCATGCCGTCCACCCGAGTCGATCCGGGAGCCGACCAGAAAGATGGAACTGGCGTGATTTTTCTCTCCGCGACACAGAGCCTCTCCCCACTCTCCTCTCTTCCAGATCAAGAGTTGGGATTCTTTTTTCTTAAGTTGCCGCAATTTGAACCCATTGTTTTGAGAGAAATGAGTGCTAGCATTGTGTGTGAGTAAGCGAGTGTGCGTGCGTGTGTGCGGAGATGGTTTGGGTGTTTCAAGTCTCCTTCCCGAGCCCCACGCGTAGCCAGCCAGCCGCGGTTCGCGTCCCTCCGCCCGCAGCCTCGCCGCCCGGCCCCGCTGGGTTCGGCAGAGCCGGGGCCCGGCTCGCTCCGCGGCGCGCTCTCCCCGCCGGTCTCCAGCCCGCGCCCCGCTCGCCCCCCGCGTTCCCGGCTTCTAGCCGGCGACCGAACGCGCGGTCCCGCGCGGCCCCCCAGGCTCCGGCGGACTAGCTGCCCTCCCCGCCCGCAGGTACTCACCTAAAAAGAAGAGGAGGCAGAAGACGTTTGCCAAGATCATGTTAAATAAATCCCACAGTTTCTTGTGTCTTTCTCCCTTGGGTAAAAAAAATAATAATAACGACAACAATAATAATAGCCAAGCAGTGATAATCAGCCCCAAATCCAATGCGGAGATCCCAGCTAGTCCACCGGATGAAGATCCTGAGTCCTGCGATTCTCGCCTCTGGCTGGAGGGGGGTGGGGGGGGGAAGGAGGGCGGCGGGCCGCCTCTCAACGCCCCCCTTGCCCACTAAAATCAAATATACACGTAAATGAGGGTATATCTGCTTTACAAGCCGACAGCCTGGTCCTCTCTCTGTCCTCCCTCCGCCGGTCCGGCAAGGCGCGAGTCCCCGCGGGTCCAATGCCCCTGCGCTTCCCAGGAGCGGACTGGGGAGGTGGGGAAGAGGCGATTTGAGAGTGAAGGGCTGGAAGGAAGCAGCGAGGGTGGGGGTCAGAATAAAATGCAAATAGGAGAGAAATCCACCGACGGGTGTTAGCCCCAAGGAACAATCCAGTGGGAGCTTCGAAGACGAGAGCCCGGAGTCGCTTCTTTCGCACCCAGACGAAGAAAAGATTAAAAAAAAAAAAAAAAATCTTCTCCCGCTAACCCTTGCTCGTCTCACTTTTTTCTAGTGGAATTCCAGTGACCGAGTGTCTCTGCGTGCGTGTGTCTCTCTTCGCTCCCTCTCTCTCCTCTCCCTGGCTCTCGCTCTTTGCTCTCGCTCTCTCCAGCTCTCCCTCGCTCTCCTCTCTCCCTCCCCCTTCTCCCTCTCTCCCTGCTCCTCCCTCCGCCCGCCCCCTTCCCCCTTCGCGGCTCCCTCGCCGTGGCTCTCGCCCGCGCCCCTCTTCTCCGCCCGGGGCTCGGCGCTCAGGCTCCCAGGCGGCTGGCGGCGCGGGAACGCGGCGGAGCAGCGACACTCTGCAGCGGCGGCGGCGACACGGCGGTGGCGGTGGCGCCGGAGAACGCTGGACGAGAGGAGTGCTTCGCCGCTGACTCCCTCTGCTTTGCCGCCCGCCCTTCCCGGGACTGACCTACTGCCTTGGCCGGAAACTGACCGGCTCTCCGAGCTACGGCTCAAACCCACCAGAGCCTCCGCACCCTCCTCCTCCCTTCTCAGCGCGCCACCGCCCCCCGCCGTCGCGGACGGGCTGCGCCCTCCAATCCCCACTGCCCCTGCCCCTGCCCCCGCGGCCTCGGCCCACGGGTCCCGAAGGCCTAGGGAGGCTCAGCTGAGGCCCAAGGGCGTGGGGTCCAGGATGCTCCAGCCATCCCGGGGGCATGGGGGGAGGGGCGCTCGAAAATCCCCGGTTGGGGGGCCAGGGTCTGGGGAGGGGCTCCAGCCTCACTGGGCGGATCCGTCCTTGCGCCGGGGAGTCCAAGCAGAGCTTCTCCCCGAAGGCGCAAGAGAAAAAGAAGGACCCCCTCCAGCGCCAGCCCCCAGCGTCCCCGCGCAGCCTGCCTGCCCGGGTCTCGCCCCCAGCACGCATACACGTGTGCTCTCCACACGGAGCTCGAGAACTTTCCCCACACGCCCCCGGCGCCCTCGGCTCCCTCACGCCCGGCGTTGCAGCCCTTCGAGACTCTTCTTCCCACTCCTCTCCCCTCCCCTGGCGCGGGAGGAAGGCCAAGGTGCCCGGGCGCCCTGACCGCCTCCTCCGAGGCCGGCTGACCTGCCCGAACCGCACTGGAGGGATCGGCCGGGGGCTCGCACCCCACCCCGGCGGGTGCGCCCGAGACCAACCCGGCCCAGGGCTCCGTGCCAAGCTCGGCGGCCCGCGTTCGGCGGCAGGCTGGGCTCCGAGAGCTCTCCCAAGGCAGCCGGCAGCTACCCGCTTCGGAGGCTCCGGGTGGGGTCCCCCTCCCCCAGCCGAGAAGGGGGCGATTGATCCATCTGTCGATGGGCCGGGCTCACCGGCGTGTTTTAGTCACGGAATTTACAGTAAACGCCCAGAGGCACCAAAAAGGAAGCGTCTGGCTGGAAAAGGGCTGAAAGAGAGCTGAGGTTGCTGGCACGTTTCGGTAAGAGGGGGCGAGGCGGCGGGGCCGTGGACACGCGGGGGCACACGCCTACGCATTCCAGGCACCCCAGTTTCACTCTCCCTCCCGACACATCCTCAGCAACGTTAGAGCTGCCAGCGTCCCTCGGCGTTGGTGCACACATTCCTGCATTCAGCTCGGCGCGCACCCGGTGCTCTGGGGTGGGGTACATCCAGTGCCTTGGAAACTTTCCGCGCTACCCAAAATCGGATCTGGGCCGGATCTACGGTGTATTTGGTAGTGTCTTTTGCCATGCATTTTTAAATTAACAAGACTCTAGAAAAGTGTGAATGTTAGAAATTGACCTGGGCGCGAAGGGAGGGGTCGCTCACAAAACCAGCAGCCTTCGCTAGTGGAAAAGCTAGAGGGAGCAACTTCCATCTTGCGGATTTAGGCGGGAACTCGGCTTCCTCAGCCCTGGAAGCACAGCGCGCGGGTCTCCACCGAATGCCTCTCTCGTTTGGCTGATCCTGGCGCGTTGGCATGAGCCCTATCCCCTCCCCTACGCCACTGAATTATGCCCGATGGAGGCGCAGCCCTAACCAGTTCGCGGAAGACCTGCGCCAAGAAAGCTTGGGGACTGGAGCTGGAGAAAGCCTCCTCCGGGAAGGCCTCCCTGCCTTTACTCCGGGCCTCTCTAGTTCTAGAGAAAGACTTCACTGACATCTGACAAGGTCTCCGGGCTTCTTTTCCAAAATTCGGGAACTTCAGGAACCAGCTTCAGAAAAGTATAGATGAAAGGATGACCAACTGAAAGGAATTATACTGCTGGGGAGGCTTGGACTGGAGGTCAGAGGTTGGCAGCCCACTATAACTCAATTTGCTTGCTCAGCTCCCCTACTTCAGGACCTTCTGGTCGCCCAAATGCCCTCCACCATCCGCACACTATGGTATCTGACACAGCTTTTCCCTCTTCCAACGGCTCTATTCCAGACTCCCAAATTAGCACGTCCCTCTTTCTCCTCTGAAAATTTGTTAAACCGCCTTTTAACCCCCGTGGGTATATGAAGGCCAACTCTGAAACAAATGTGGAAGTTTTGCCTGGCCCCTTTTCGCATGAAGGGGGCGGAGAAAGCAACAATGGACACCCAGGAGTGGGTCCCACTAGCTTACCTTGTTGGAGGGGGTGGAATCGGTAGCAAGAGGTGAGTGGCTGAGGCCCTTTAGGGACTTGGGGTCACCAGGCCTTCACAAGGACAGTGGACAACACCAGCCAGATCAACATTCAGCTTGTTGAGGCTGTGGGGCACTCTGGCCTTGGACCCTCTCTTCCTCCCTATCTAAATAAGCCTCTCCCACTACAGCCCACCCTCTGCTGACCCCAGCCCTCAACCTGAGCTGCCCTTACATATGGCAGAGGCCAAGTGCCATACCAGTATTTCCTGAACATGTGCTGTACATAGGACTCCCCTCGGCCAGGATCTGCAGAGGAAATACAGATGAACACACACTAGCCTTAGGCAATTAAATCTATAAAATCTTTACTCTATGAAATGGGAATAAAAAAAACACCTCTAAGAAATTAGATGAGATACTGTACACAGAGCAGCTAGTTGAATGCCTGGTTCATAGGAAGTTGTTCACAAAATGTCACCCCTTACCTCTGGGATCCAGAAAAAGGATTCGGAACCTATGACAAGGCATAAAAGTCACTGAGAAATGAGAAGAGAAGATAAAAGGCTACGGGGATTCAAAGACCACTTTGTAGAGTATGAGGGATAGCAGATCTTGCAAGGGGGAGTTATGGGAGAGAGAGTCAGTAGGTGTGAACAAAAGCCCCAGGGGTTCAAGGGCCCATCCCAGCTATCCTGAGCTAACCAGCGGGTAAGCCTCCTGCCCACCCACCTTGCCTGTCTCTCCATCATCAAAGATGCAGAAGTTATGTTGTGCAAAGGAGAGGGAAAGAGAACACTTAGGCCCTTCGTTTCTTGCCTTTGCCTCATCTCTCTAGGCCTACTCATCTTGTGGAGTGGATTCTCTGGAGAGCAAGAGCAGTAGCAGAGAGGGAAGAAGGACTGGGGGAGGGGGTTGCAGCCCCACTGCAGTACACACACGTGCAGGACACACACATGTGCATGTCCATACACACACATGCTTACACACACACAGGCATGTGCACACACGCACTAGCTACAGAGCTCAGCTGACCAGACCTGCACTGTCCCCAGCAGAACCTCATCCCTTCCTTTCCTTCAATGGAGGGAGGAAGGCTGAGTGTTTCCTTGCCCTGGAGATAAAAACCAACCAGGAATAAAAAGAAGGTGCCAGCTAACGTGTCAGAAACCACCATGGGACAGCAGCCCACCCCAGAGTCCCTTGCAATCAATCAACCAGAACGGACTTATTGGACCCCTTCTTTGTCCCCAGCACAGTATCGGACTGCCCCTGCCACGGAAACATTTACAGATGGCGTTAGAACATGTACCCATGAAAAGAGTGAGCAACCCAAAGGCAACTGGGGCCAAGTAAGAGAAAAGAAGAGTACCACTGGATTTCAGGACTTGCTGGGGAGGCAGGATTCCAGCTGGACCTGAAAGGATGGGTAGAATTTGGCTGAACACAGAGGAGAGAGCTCTGGGAAGGGGGCAGCGTAGGTAAAAACATAGTGGTAAGAAAGGTTTGACAAACAGTCCGAGAGTGAGGAACCACGGGCACAGCTTCGGGGCGGGCTAGTGGAAGAAGATCTGAAAAGTCCTATTGGGATGGACAGTGGAGGACCAAGCTAGCAAAGGCTTCAGACTTGCTCCCCTAGAAGCCACCAAAAGTTCTGAACAGGCAAGTGACAGGATGAAAATTGTATTTTCGGAAGATTGATCTGACAACTCTGCGAAGGATGGAGACAGGAGAACAGTTAAGAGGCAATTGTAACAGTCTCACCCAAGGTAACAGGGGCCCCAAACCGGAGGAGGTGGTGGGCGTGAGGAAGGAGGTGGTGGTGGGTCTGGACAGGAAAAAGTGTCAGAGGCAATATCAAGATAAACCTGCAGACTGTTGGTGACAGATTCATCACAGAGGCCTGGGAGGGGGGAAATTGCCTTCTACTCAGACAGAGGTCAAGCCAGGATAAGATGACCAGCCCTGACTTCTCAGGCTTTGTCACTGGAAAAAATAAAGTAACCAGCTTTATGGCAAGATACATGTTGTTATGTCTTTAATTCTTACAGTAACTCTGTGGGATAGGTACCATTAACAGCCCCATTTATAAGTGAGAAAACTGAGGCAAAAAAAGTGATTTAACTCTGCTGAAGTCATATTTTAAGTGGCAGAATCATGATTCGAACTCTGGCAGTTGGGATCCAGGGTTCCTCCCTGCTAACCTATGTGCCCTAAATAAATAAGCAAGTGATGGCTCTCCAGCCTGTAAGTTTTCATGTCCCAATTCAGAGCATCTTAAATACTCCCTTTCTCCCTGCCCTGCCTAGCAACCAGTGTGAAGACATTGTAAAAACTGAAATTTCTTTTTTCTTTTTCCTGTGGTCCTTGTCTGGCCTCATCCTTGGAGCTCGAGTAGAGAGCCTAGCAAGGATCCTATCCAACACGGCGAAGCTGCACAGTGCCCAGCTCAACCATGGGCTTTCCCAGCCCTATCTCAACCCTCCGTCTCCTCCGTAATGGCAGGCTGAACACCCTTACCAACATTCCCTCCCCACAGGGTCACTCCAGATCCTTGAGGCCCAGCCTAGAAGGAGAGAACTAGTCTGGGAGTGGAGACCAGCAGGGATTCAACTAAACCATCTGATCCCCTAGAGTGAACAAGGCTGCTGGGCGGGGTGGGTGGGACCAGGCTAGCAGGGAAGAAATGCATCCTGCACTGGGGGCATTGTTTTCTCTAATTGATTTCGGTCAGTGTTCTCTGCGCTTTATCATCGTCTTTGGGGGGGGGGGTAGTATCCCACTGGGGGGGGGATACTGCTGCCCAGGGATGCAGGCATGCAGAGGGGACGTTACTCCTGCAGGGAGCTCAGAACCACCCTCTGTGGCTCTAGCACCTCAGAGTCTCCCGCTTCCTCCTCCCTGATCTTGAAGCCCTTACAGCATCTCTGGGAAGGGGGCGTGGCAGGATTAGCTTCCCTTCCAAGTGAACCAACTCAGGCTTGAAGATGCCCCATGCTGTGGCCAAGGTCACAATGCAGTCAGCAAGTGGCAGAGCCAGGATTCAAAAGTAGGTCCTCCCATGCTCTGGTCTACTGAGATTTCCCCTTCTAACACAGAAAGCAAGCATTCATCCTGCCAGGGTACCGGGCCTCTCCGCTGCTTTCTCCCACATAGGAGATCATGGAGGAGAGGGAGAAGGCATCCAATAATTTTTGGCAGTGCCTTTCTTTCATCCAGGACAGGTCTAAGAAGGACGGTTTCTCTGAACTCTTCTTTCACCCGAAGTCACAGATATCCTGAGAAAACTGTAAAACCCATTTCTCCTCTGCCCCAACACAACTCCCCAAGGCAGCAGGAGCTGAGCTGGTAAACGGCCCTTCTGAGCTACTGTCAGCTTAAAATATCCCAGCTCACTGTCGAGCCTCCTCCCCAATGGCCCTGACTGCGAAGCTCGCCGCCTGTGCTGGCACCATCCAGGCCACGCCCCAGCATTGTCCTGGTGCCAGCGCCGCTCGGCAGACCCCAGCTGCCTGGAACAACCCCACAGCCTCCCCTGAGCATGCACACCCTCCCCACTCTCAGGCACTGGCGATCTGCCAGGTTACCCAAGGTCAGAGGCAGAATCCAGGGAGGGGGCAGTGATTGCTTCTGCTAAGCTGTGGGGAGCCAGCTCCTACTGCCTGGTGCCCCCCAGGAGAGCTCTCAGACCCAGCAGCTCCCCACAGAGACTATGTCTTTATTTAGCCAACCCTGGCAAAGTGGGTGGAGCACCAGAGCTAGGTCTGAGATGGACTGTCACTTGAAGGTCTCCAGGGAGCTGGAAGGCAACTCACAAGGGGCTCTGGACAGAAAACGGAGAGCAGAATATCCCTCTCTGAGCAGACATGCTTTTCCTAGACCCAACCTAGAGTTTAGACAGGTGAGCACATTTACCTTTACAGCCCACTTCCTCACCCTGACCTCTCATCCCATCATCCACAGTGTTCTCTCCTTACCTCCACTGTCCTGGTGCACTAAGCTTTCTTACTACCCTCTCTCTTGCCCCAGTAGGAAAGTCTGAAGGGAAGGGGCACTGTTTAACCCAAAAGAATGAAGTACTAAAGGTAGAATTTCAATCATCATGAGCCCCCAGGCTCTCAGCATTGAAGGAAACTTGCAGGACATGACTAAAGAGCCAACAAATGCATTGCACTCAACAGCTTACAAAGATTCTTTTCTGTAAACTCATCTCCCTTGGGCTCCCCCAGACAGCCTCTGAGGTGGGCATTTCTCAGATAAAAAAAAACTTGAAGTCAAGACATCAAGTGACTTATCCATGATCACATAGTGAGTTGCTGACCTTGGACTTGGACCCAGACCGAACTGATTCCAAATTTCCTATTTGTGAGGTGGCCTCTGCTCAAACACTTCAGTAAAATAAAAATAAAATACCTTTTAACTGTGAAAACTAAGACAATTTCACAGAAACAGTCACTATGCTTTAGGGCAGCCCCCACCCCATGGCGAGTTCTGGGGGCCCCCTTCCACATCTGCTTCAGGAAGGAGTTGCCCACACCTGGTGCACTGCTTGGGACAGCTCTGGCTGCTCCAGTGGCTTGGAGCTCCGTGGTAAAGAGGAGTGTCCCCTTTTCACAGATGGGAAAGCCAAGGCCTCCAAAGCTCAGCACTTACCACGCTCGACCGAAAATGCTTGTTTTCTTGTCTATACTCCTCGCTCCACTCAAAGCTCTATGCAGACTGGACCTGTAGCTTCTTCATCCCCATATGGTCAGAGGCTGGCACATAATCAGTGTTCAGGTAAGTGCTTGTTGAATGAATGAATGAATGCGTGAATGATGCCCCTTCCCTGATCTAAGCTCAGCACAGAGGCTCAGACCTGGGATCACTGACCTGGGTCAAAGCCCTTCTTTTACTGGACTACTGCCGGACTCAGTGGGGTCTAACTGACCCATATAGAATGCTTCTCTTTCCTCTCCTTCTGTTCTCCTTAGGAAAAACTGATAAATCTGACCGAAAGATTTTTTTTTTGCCATTTAATTTCCTTTAATTCAAGCTAGATTGGCTTATACTCTTCACTTTAAAGTCTAATTCTATAAAGGTTTAGTACATTAAGAGTTCATTAGAATTCTGCCTCGTTCTCACTTGTTAGCATGTAATCCCCCACCCCCTGCACTTCAGCCCAGCGACCCCAATAATATTTACTCTGAAGAAATGAAGCAGCTACAACCTTGGTTCTCCCCAAACCTGCCCTCTGCCAAAGAAGGTGATAAAGACACAGCTCGCAGAGAATGGGCAATGGTGCCAGGAACACAGGTCTCTCCCAAGAAAGGGTTTCTGAACAGAGGAAAGAGTAGAGCTAGTCTGTGCCCTCCCACAGGTCACGCTTCCATACCTCTGACCCCCTGTGTGCACCCTGTTGGGGAGGGAGGCCTCCAGTTTCCAACCTTGTATTCCACCAGACAGACCTGCCCTCCCATTTCCTTTCATCCGGCTGCCACTTCAGAAGGCAGTCTGGTAAACAGATCCTAAGCCAAGTGATAATCCATGCATTTTAAGGTTGTCAATGTGTTGCATTTTCCAGAACTAGCAAAACTGATAACGGTCTTTTTTCTGCAGTCAATCCTGATCAATCAATCAATGAGTTCTTCAATACCTTCTTGGTACTCCTCCTTGACACATACGCATTTTAAAGAAATATGAACAGAGAGACAAGGCCTTAATGCAAGGTAATGGTTCTCTAATGGTGGAAATCAGGCACCAGGAGAAAGCAATTCAAATGAGATCCGAGAAGGCAAATCTGCTGCAGTCATGCACCACTCCCCTCTCCTAGCCATGGCAGATGCTGCTAATTGATCGCAGCTAAGACTTCTCAAGCAGCGCTCCAGGCAGCCATAACCGGTCATTGCAGTGGGCACGCAAGTTCATCTAATCCATTTGCAAGTGCCTCTTGATGAATTGTGAATGCCCTCCAGTCCTAAGATCTGGGGTTCTGGAAGGTGTCTAGGAAGCTGCTCCCTTCACCCTTCAGATCACACTATGGCTGACCCGACGGTACCCAGCTGTGCCAGGAGTGTCCAGTGGGGGCTTTTTGACAAGGGCTTTTCAAAAGAGAAAGACCTTTCCACTCCCCAAAGGAGGACAGGGAACAGGTCCGTTGGAGGAGACCTACTGTGCCAAGAAAAACCACCAGCCCCTTTTGGAATGTGATGACTAATGAAAACCAGTCCCTGCCACAGAAGAGCTTCCAGCTGCCTTCAGCCCTGAGGGAGCAGGCATTTCTTCCCGAGGTACTGCTCGAGGCCCCTGCTGGACCACCACACCCCAATGCTCCATCCACCTGCTCCTTAAATGGGATTCAAGCCACCAGAGGATGAGAAAGGGCCTCCCCTCTGCCCCCCTACCCTGGTGAGGAGCTCGGAATAGGGGAGGCCCCATGGCTGATGTTGTGTTTGCTAATGAGTGTTCTGGGAGTGCTTACATGGACTGCACAGGTGCGACAATGCACCAGCCACACATAATACCACCTGCTGGCAGCCAACCCAGCCCTGACATCTCCACAGGGGCAGGAGACAGACACCACGGGAGCCCCGGGGAATCACGCAGCTGGAGGGCAGGCAGGGAGCCTGTGCACGTTCCCTACCCTGCACACCCCCGTCACGGGTCTGTGCCTTCGGAATTCAGCTTCCGAAGTTGCAGCTTCCTTTCCTGCCTCCTTTCACCTGCGGGTTCCTTCCCATGTTCAAGGGGGGCACTGAAGTGAGCACCGACCACACTCCAGGCACTGTCCTGCTGTTGAGGCTATGGAAGACAAGGCCTCCTCCCCCGGGGAGCTCCCGTCCCTGTCCTCTCAATGTCCCTCCTTAGTCCAGCCTGGCCCTTCTCCAGCTTCCAACCCCCACCACCACCTGGGGTTCCCAACTGGCCTTTAGAAATGGAAAATGCAAACATAATGGGAACACCTCACAAGGCACCCTGGCAAATGGTGGGCCTGGAAACCGCCTGTGCGGTCAAGGGCTGTGATTATTAGTCATGAAGCTGGGGCCCACGGCTGGCTGTGCTACTTACTAGCTGCGTGACCTTGGGCCGGTCCCCTACTAGCTGCACCTCAATAAAACAGTGGTGCCGGACCTACGCTGCCCACGCAGCTGTGGCTCGCTCAGCCGTCATTCGAGCACCTGCTGTAGTAGACACTGATGCACTAAACTGACACCGTTTTGAATGAGGCAGTATGCAGGGGCTTCTAACCTGTTGTGCAAGGCGGATGTGAGAACAAAGAAGCGTAACACCATTTGGAAGCTAAACAGTGGTAGAATTAGAGCATAGTAGGGAGAGAGATTGATTAAAACCTGGATGCGGGGGCGCCTGGGTGGCTCGGTCAGTTAAGCATCTGCCTTCGGCTCAGGTCATGATCCCAGGGTCCTGGGATGGAGGCCTGCATCGGGCTCCCTGCTCAGCGGGGAGCCTGCTTCTCCCTCTCCCAATGCCCCTCCCCCTGCTTGTGCACACTCTCTCTCTCTCTCAAATAAATAAATAAAATCTTAAAATTAATTAATTAATTAATTTTTAAAACCTGGATGTGCATAGCAGTGGGGATTTAAGGAAGTCAATATGTAAAGAATTAACATTTCCTGAGCTCTTGCCAGGGGCCAATTCCCGTAGATGTAATTGCTCCTAGGATTGAAACGGTGGTGCAAACCTGCTCTATGATAAACTGTGGCAAGCCGTTCAGTGAAAGCTCTTAGTTTTACTGTTAAGATAAAATGTCAGACCTCAGTCAACCAAAATGGGGTTTTATTAGTTAAGCTGGGCTGTGCTAGAGCAGAATACCTGCAGGGGCTCTGGAGATTACACCACAAAGGTCTCTCTTCTCACAACATGCTCAGCTCAAGTTTGCAGGGAGCTCTGCTCCACGTAGTCACTCAGGGATCCAGACGGAGCGACGCGCTATCACCTCCTGGCTGCTCCTCCTGGAACAAAATGCCTCCCCAGTCACTGAGGCGGGAGCAGAGAGAGCTGAGTGTAGACAGCTGGCCGGACTGATCCTTGTCACTTTCACCCGTGGCCCATGGGCCAGAACAGTGATGTGGTCCCATCTGACAGCAGTGCAACTGGTAGATGTGGAGATAGAGATGGAATGCGTAGTGGGCATCAATGTCTTCGTCGTGGGGGCCGAAGAAAAACCCTATAAGTATCTCGTAGAAAAGACTTTTGTCAACTATAAACTCTTCACTGTTACAAGACAAAAAATATCTGTGGACTAGCTGTCTCCTAGAGATGAAGCAAGGGTCCGAAGGGAGGTCACAGCTGCCGGGTGGGGGGCAAGGCAGGACAGGCTCCTTACCCCTGGGGAGACTTGCCGACACAGCCGTAATGGCCCCAGCCAGCCCCCTAGACGCAGGCCTCCTCTGCCTCTTCCTCGGGTCCCACACTCCCTTCGGCAGCTCTGCCATGGCTTCACACTTGTTTATTTTTCCTGCCGGGGTTTTTGCGGTATTTCTCCTAAGTGGGACAGCTACATCAATAAGTTCCATTGCATCATGAGTGTGATTGAAGAGCAGAGGGCCGGCTTGCTGGCTGGGGCTTCTGGTCTGATGCACAAGGCGCTGTCTCTCACGCACGCCCCCTCCGCCACAGCAGTCTGGCCCCGTCTGCCCTCTTCGGCCCTTTTCCCTGCCTCCGGCCGCCAATTCCATTCTGCTCCAGGACCCCCGCTCCAGCCTGCCCGGTGCACGCATCCATCTCCCAGAGCCCCCATTGCAGGTCTTACCCTCCTCCAGCCCAGAGCTTTCACTCAGCGCATTGCTTCCACCTAGAATATCCTTTGCCATCTCTGCCTGTCAGAATCCTCCCCAGATACACACAAAAATGTCAACAGCGGTTATCTCTGGCTGATGAGATTACAGATTATCTTTATCTCCCTCTTTCCAATTTTCTCTATTTGGAGATTTGGGGGGAATGAGTGCATGTTATTTTTATAATCAGAAAAACACAATGAAGTCATGCTTCAAGTCCCTGCCCCCCTGCAAGGCTCCCCCTCACCTTGGCTTACACTTCTTCTCCTCTGAAATTCTGTGGCTCTTGGCCCGATCACAAACTGCTTCATACTCTAGTGAGTTTGCTGTGTGTGAATGTCTGATATCCGCAGATTGTACGCACCACGAGGGCAGGGACACATTATTCACATCTGCCCTAGCCTGCAGTCCTTGCATATACTAGAGCTCCAGGCAGGTACGAAGTTGTGAGTGACAATTCCCAATTCCAGGGGTTCTAGGGATGGTCCTGGTGTGACTTACGTTGGCTTGGGGAAGTGGAACCATAGGAAGTTAGAATGAAGGGGCTTTGAAGTTTATGTAACTGAATGCCTGCATTTATACAGACGGTTTCTGACATTTCATTTGCCCACTAATAGGGTTTTATGACTCTCACCATGTGAGCAGCCAAACTAAGGCCTAAGCAGGCAAAGCAATTTGGCCCCAAAGTCCAGAACCCACATCTCCTATTGCCCAGCCCATGCCTTAACCATTAAACCACAGCTGCCACTCCAAGACCTTATTAATAGCCATTTCTCCCCCTCAGTCAGCAGCTGGACATGGCTTGCCAGGTTAATAATTTGTTCATTAGGCGCCTAATGAATTACTTGTTAATTGCTAACTTGATGAACAGCCAGCAGTCCCCATCTGCCTGGAGAAACGACAGTGAACAACCGCACAAGGGCCAGCCAAGCCCCAGTCGCCCGAGAGCAGGAGCTTTGGGCCTGAGGATGGTGGCAGTGGCTCCCAGGAGGCAAGCCTGTGCTGGCCAGCACCCTGAGCACTGGCAGGACACCGCTTCTGGACCTGGAAGTTCCCTGCAAATGTCCAGAGCAGCCCCTGAACCTTTCCAGCCCCCGCCCCACAAAAGCTTCCCTCATGATTCTCTTTCCATTGTGTTTTCTCTGTGCTTCTATCACTGGAAGTCAACACCACTCAGTTTAGACTTGACCTATACACACAGAATAAGATGCCATTGTATTTTCTCTGAGGGCCTTCTTCTCGCCCCATCTTGAAGGCAGCGACGATATCCTCTCAGACTTGAAGCTTGCTGACAGTGCGAACCACCTCTTCCTTCTTCACACTTGTGTCTCCTGTCCACCTAGTGCCCAGCTCACTGAGTAGTCATTAAAGGCGTGAATACTTTGTACATCCCTTTGTAAATCTACATTAGTCTGCTCAAGCTGCCAGAACAAAATGCCACAGACTACGAGGCTTAAACAACAGGCATTGATTCTCTCACAGGAGCCCGGAAGTTCAAGATCAAGGTGCTGGCCGGGTTGGCTCCTGTCCAGGCCTCCCTGCTTGGTTTGCAGGTGGCCACCTTCTCCCTCTGTCCTCACACCGTCTTCCCTCTGCGTGTGAGCATCTCTGGTATCTCTGTGTGTGACCAAATGCCCTCTTCTTATTAGGACACCCTTATAAAATTGGATGAGGACCCACCCTAACGGCCTCATTTTAACTTAATTGCCTCTTTAAGACTTTATTTCCAAATACAGTCACATTCTGAGGCCCTGAGTGTTGGGGCTTCACACAGGAATTGGGGGGAGGGTGACACAATTCAGCCCGTAACAACTCTCCCCTCATAAAGCCTACCTCCGTGCCAGGCACATATTAAATAGTCCATACATGCTCCAAAGTCGATAGGCATTCTGTTTTCTCTGTGGCCTGGGCTCCCAGTCCTGCAAGGGTCCCTGAGAGACTCCATGGTGGAATGTTCCAGGTGAACCCCCTTGGTCATATCGGCTCCGAAATTCCAACAGCTCCATTATTTTGGAAATCATTTCAGAGCACTGAACAGAGAGGATGATTTTTTACATTTGCATAGCAATTTTGTTTTATCAGAGCACGTTCCCATTTCATCCTTCCAGCATTGCTGCGAGGGAGGAAGAGGAGGGTTATGGTGTCCCTCATGGGGACGAAGAAGTGAATTAATGACTCTCCCAATCAAGCTAAGCCCAGTGTGACTTTCCCTCTCAGGGTCCTTCCTTTCGAGCCCTGGTAGGACCAGACTTGGTCATTTTCTTCTGGGTGTCTACGCACCTAGGCCGGAGCGAAGGCACAGAGGGGATGCTCGGGGAGGTTTGGCATGAATGATAATCGAGCTGCCAGGAAAGCCTCCACGCAGAGCAGCAAGAGGCTGAAGAGTCGGACCGCCCCCCCCAAGCACCCCCAGGCAAAATCAGCCTTAGGGCCCAGCAGATGGCTGGCTTTGGTGTCTGAGGATCCCCCCCACCCCCACCCCCACAGCCCAGCTTTTCAGTTAAGGCCCTGAAGGCCAAGGTTAAATTGAAAATGAGTCTGGGAAATAATATATCTATTATCACTTTCGCACTGCTCCCAGGAACGATAAGGAAAACGTGTTTACAGTACAATCGCAAAATGATTTCACATATTATTTATTTTTATCCTTTATATCACAGGTATTTTTAGAAGCTGCCTCAAATCCACTGTGGAATGAAACAGGATATGAATTTTAAAAATATACTATGTCATTTCATCCTCAGAACAATGCTTCCAAGTGGATTTAGAAGGATATCATTATACCCATTTGACAGATAAGTAAAGCAAGACAGAGAGAGGTCAGGTATTTGGCCAAAGTCATTCAGAGAGCAGATTAATAAACCGGACCTTCACTCACACTGCAGTCCACTTCCTTGGAGTCACTGGATTGGTGTGGGAGGAACCCTGAGGAGCAGACAAGGAGAGCTCCCTTCTGAGGTCAGGGCGAAAGAGAAAGGTCAGCACTAGCAGTTGCCAGATTCTAGCTGCAGATATGCCTTCTTTGGCAGACACCATTTTTAAACAATTTGTATCTGAGTGATTTCAGCTGCGGTGCAGGCTCCCCAGACCCCCACAGGGCCCCCATGCCCCGACGCATCGCATCAAATCCCTGGCTGTCCCAGTCTACATGCCATCAAGACACTTAATGCCTTCGGAATTTTCCACCCATTTGGTCTGTGAACAGCATCCTTGCAATGGGCTTCCCGGGGCAACCTCCCAGATGTCAGGGCTGGGAGAGAACTTCAGGTATGATACAGGGCTCAGGAAGGGGAGTGGGGGACAGCAAATGCAAACTGCATGCCCCTCCTCACCCAGCAATGTAGTTCTCTTGAAGTCAGGCAGCCCCTGCAGCTGGGGCCGTAAGCCCCAGATGCTGCTTCTCCTACAGTCCTGGGCATAAGCGGACACCACATTCTTTACCCTCCTGGTCATTCTCTAGTACGTGGTATGCAGTAGGCACAGAATTAACAAACCGTGGTCTCTCACCAGCTCAGCTCAAAAAGGAGGATTTGTGCGCCCCACGGACTCCCTCAAAAGCCAAATACAAAAGGCACTTAGCGGATGACACAAGCCCCTCCGCGGATGAGCACAAGTCCCCAGACCCAAACAGACCGCTGTCACCACCCATACCTCTGGACTCAGGGAGTGGAAATGAGCCACAACACGGGGTCTTCTCCACACCTCCTCACCAGGTATGTCTGTCTCTAGCTTGGGTATGGTCAGCCCCCCCTTCCCCGCCTCCCCTAATTGGTCTAGAACCTTAAAGTTGCTCCTTTGTCCTGTACTGATGTCCCTAGTCTCTTCAAGGCCCTCCCTCCCCAGACAGTCCTTCCTGGGCGCGGGCTGCCAGCACAGCTGAACACCTACAACCACTTGGAGCCAGCTCCTTGGCGCACTGAGGACACAGAACGAGTGGGCTCTAGGGAGCAGCAACACGGCACAGCCCAACGGGACTGGGGGGACGGGAGCATCGGAGGAGCAGTCACTCAGGGACCCAACCTCAGCGGGACCAGAGCAGTGTCAGGACCCAGGAGGATGCCATCCCCGAGTGCACTATGGACCCGCGACAGACTGGGTGGCAATGGCGGGAGCGTCAGCTGCTGAGGCCGGATTCTCAGGGACTCTGGCAAAAAGAGGAGGTGGTGCGGGACCAAGGCCCGGTTCTTGGAAAGAAGCTGTGGGAGTGAGCTGAGAGAGACACTGAGGCGAACCTGGTGCAGCTCGTGCCCTGGGTGCCAGTCTTGGGGACTGGGAGGAGCCCCAGCAAGCAAGCAGACTCTGGGGGTGGGGGGGAGAAGCGGGACGTAGAAAGCCCCGTGCCCCCCTCCGGACATCAGGGCAGGGGGCTGCCTCTTTGACAGCCTTGCTGAAATACTTGACACTTCTGTCCTCTCTGGGAAATCCATTTTCACATCCCACTGGCTTTGGGGACAGGACTCTGACTGGCCTCTCCTGGGTCCCAAGAGAGAGGTGGAACAGTATGCCAAGAGCAGGACAGTCCCAAACCCTCAACAGGGCCAGGACAGAGGACACACTTGCAACCACCTCCTTGGAAGTCCCGAGGGCCCCCATGGAGTAGTCTCCTGCAGCATCCTCCAGGGCAGTGCACTCTCTGCCTCTCCCCTCCCCCACAGCAGAAGCCAGAGCTGGCCTCCCTCAGAGGTGGCCTCCTAGAGGCCTTTGCATAGCCAGTCCTCACTTCAGCCTGCACTGCAGGAGGTCTGGGTCGCCCCAGGGCTCCAATCCTGTCTAAGTTCTCAAGCCGGGAGACCTTTACTTTCTCCTTTTCTAGCTCTGAGATAACTTGGGGCAGGTTTTCCCAGGCTGGATCCTACCAACAGTCGAGTGTCCCTCCCAGGATAAAATCCCAAAACATCTCTCCCTGGCAACGACTAATCCAACTCACGGTCAGGGACCCAGGAATGTGGAGTGTCCCCAGTCCTCCACCCACCCGGAGCACCTGTGGGTTTGGGGAGTAGCCCTTAGTTCCATCTTGCATAAGCTTTATATTCCCAAAGTTCTGGGCCTTGCCAAGGGCTCTTCAAATGCCAGCGACCCTGTGGACCTCCTGCATAGAAGCCTCCCTTCCCTCCCCACAGGCTGTCCTAACAGCTCGTTTCTGCAGGACTGGATAGAGATCTGTTCCTCTGCCCCCATCCGAGGGCACTCATCGCAGCGTCTGGCTTAGTTTTTCTCATGTTTTGTTTTCTTTAACTTTTTGAAAAAATAATTATAGATTCACAGGAAGTTGTAAAAATTAGTACAGATCCACCTCCTAGACCCTTCATGCAGTTTCCCTGAATGGTTATGATTTCTATAACTACACTACAATAGCAAAACCAGGAAACTGACGAGGTACAGTGGCACAATGTGTGTATACAGTTCCGTGCCATTTTCTCTCACGGCTGTTGATTCATGTAACCAGCACTGCCATCAAGATACAGAACTGTTCCATCACCACAAAGGTCACCTCTCCCTCCTCCACCGCCTCAGATACCATCCCGCCCCACTCCTCCCTCCCTACCCTCAGGCTGTCACTCAGCTGTTTTCCATCTCTAGAAGGGTGTCGTTTCCAGTCTTTGCCCCCACGGGGCTGGTGGGCATGGAAAGCCCCTTCAGAGACTGGGCAAACCCCAGCTGAGAAGAGGACTGACCAGGGCGCCAGGCCCGGGACAGAAGTGACACAAGGCACAAGGAGCCCAGCCTCTCTTGGATTCAGACAAGCCACATACCTGGAGCCTGTGTGCTACAGATCAGTCCACCCCTGCCCATGTCGGGCCCCCTTGTCCCCTTGTGCTTCCGTGCCTCTTGCTGCCCGGAACAGCATCCCTACCTGCCTGATCCATGCTCCCTACTGAGTTCCAGAAGGCCGCTGCTCTCTGCTGCCCCCATCAGGCAGTTTCTGCTCAATGTGTCCCAGCCACCCAATTTTAATTTGAAATCCTGCTTCCCCATACTGTACCTACATAATTCATTTTTATTACCTCAATATAGGGCTTAATATTTGTCCCTATTAAATTTCATCTTGTTTGTTTCAGGCATCATTTCAGCTTATCAGGATGTTTTCAAGCCCTCAGCTCTTTCGCTGGACCTCAATTATCCCTTCTAACTGTCATCTAAAAATTTAATAATCCTGCTGTCTGTGTCTTCACCCGCATCATCAGTGAAATCATTGAACTGAAGAGGGTTTGGGGCTGAGTTTTGTGGCACCATACTTGGAATCTCCTTTCTAGACTGAGACTTGAGATTTAAGCCATCTCCCTTAGGGACAGTTGTCCAGCAGCTAGGGGCCCACCCAAGTACACTACCAACAGAAGTTCATTTTTTGTCATTTCTTCACAAGGCTGCCATGAGTGATTTTACACTTGTGTGTTCAAAGATTGGCCAGCCCAAGTAGCTAGGTCTTATCAGCCTCTAAGTATAAAATATGGTCACATTTCCTTTTGTGCCCAAGTTACTACGGCTTTGAGTCCCCACCCACTTAACCAAGGATCTGATTCCCAACGATTCCCAAGAATTCCCAGGGCTGTATACACTTGTCTAAAACTCAGCCCTCCTGGAGGCTACCTGGCTGCTACCTGCAAAGAAAGCAGAAACTTGGAGGCTAGGTCCTCTCACTGGCCTTGTCCTAGATATCTGTCTGACTCGCAGGGACCATGATGGCTCTTCAGGGTGAGAGAGGATATCAAATCTACTCAGAACCCAAGTTTTGCACTGTTAGTGGGAAATCTAAAGCTTTACCCAGGCCCCCGGTGTTCTAAATTTGCCCTTGGGCCACTGTGGAATCCAGAGCCACCTCCCTACCCCACCCACACATACATCCCCCTGCCTCATGCTAATGGTCTTTGAGGCCTGGGCCTGGGGCCTGACTCCCCGTTATCTACTGGTAAGGTCCTCCCAGGGAGCCATGCTGCTTTTATCTGCCTGTGTGCCTTAGATGCAACCATCCAATGTGGCAATGTGGCCGTGGGCTTCCCTTCCCCAGTCTCTGTGGGGACCACCCCACTCCTGTGTATGTTCAGGATAAAAATAGAGATTTGTGAGAGGGATAACCCAAAGGCCACCCACCCTGCAGTACTTAAGTCCCACGGGCGCACGGACAATATTGGGAGAAGGGTAAATCTCACCTACTGCCCTCCACCCCCGCTGAGCGAAGCGTCCTGCCACACTGATGATCAATCTAACAGCTGTCAAAAAGAGGGAAAGGAGGTGGGTTGATCTGCTTTGTTCTAAGTGAACTCATGCTGGCTTCTAGCAATCACCTTTCTTTTCCAAGAACTCACAAATCATCAGTTTCAGTCATCTGTTCTGGAATTTTGCCAAGAATCAACATTGAAATTACTGAATAATCATCTCCAGAATCAGGAAAGGTTCCAGGCTCTTTGGGCCTGATGAATGAGTAAGGTCCTTAAGTGGAAGCCAGGCTCCTCCAAGCCCTGCCAGCTATTGCTTGCCCCTCACTCACCGTCGTGGTCACACATGCATGCGCACACACAAGGAAGCCCCCCTAGGACGACACAGAGAGGACCCCCCCACCCCTAACACGGACCTGCCATCCAGCACAAAGACAGCTGAAGTCAACGTCCCTGACTCTTCCCCACCTTTTCTTCTGTTTGCCTCATTCAGAATTGCTCCGTCCCCTCGCCCCTCCCCAGGAGATAATAGACGTCTTCATAGCTCCGTAATTGTGACCGGCTGAGTAGCCATGTGATGGCAGGGAAAGGGGAGCCAGGCACACGGAAGGTGTTCGGCAGGCTGTGACCCGTGCCGCAAACACACCTCCATCTGTCAGCGGCGGCCCTCCCTGTGTGGGGAGTTGATGGAGCGTTGACTGCCAGTTCACTAACGTCCTTGCCTGTGGACGCTGCAAAGGCACGGTTTTCCGTAGAGGAATTCTAAGGCTTAGACTCAAGTCTTCTCAGAATTATAGTAATTAAAGTTGAGAAGAGCAGCACGCCAGAGCCCCTCCTTAAACTGTCATTTCTGGGCTAACGGCAGGACTTCAACTTCAAGGTCACGCTGTCCTCCTCTCAGATGCCCTCCCTCTTTCTTTCCTGCCCATTCTCTCTTCTCCAAGCCAGGCTTCACACAGGAAAGAGCCCAAGCTTCTCTAGTCACAAAGGAGAGGCCAACCAGGTCCCCTGGGAAAGCAAGCACCTTCAAAATGCAGCTCGTGGGAGCCAATTGAGTCTTACCAGGCTCATTCATCTGGCCTTGTGGGAGGGTGAGGGCTGGGTCGGAGACAACAGAGAACTGGAAGAGAGGCAAACCAAGAAACAGACTCGTCACTACAGGGAACAAGCTGGTGGTTACGGGAGGGAGGTGGGTGGAGGGATGGGTGGCACAGGGGATGGGCATTAAGGAGGGCACTTCCTGTGATGAGCACTGGTGTTGGATAGAAGTGACGAATCACTAGATTGTATACCTGAAACTAATATGACACAATACGGTAACTAACTGGAATTTAAATAAGAACTTGGGGGTAGGGAAGGAAAGAAGAGCAGCTGCGCGCTGCAGGATGCCAGGCACATACCCCAGCCCTAACCTAACCCTGACCCTCACCATAACCCCTAACCCTAACCCTAAACCTCACACTCTGAAGAGAACTCTTAACTGCAGGTTACCAGGCACACAGCTTCATTCTAACTCTAACCCTGACCCTGACCATCACCTTAACCACCCCCTGACCCTCACCTTCACCCCCGCCCCCCACCCTCACCCTCACCGTAGATCTGACAACGTGGGTTCCTGAACACAGGTAAGTAAAACTGAGAAGCAGCCTAGTTATTCTCAGGAAGATACCAAGCCTTTAAGAATTGGTAATGTTTTTGAAAATGAGTATGGAAGTAGAGATAAAAACAGAAGGTACGGGGCGCCTGGGTGGCACAGCGGTTAAGCGTCTGCCTTGGGCTCAGGGCGTGATCCCGACCTTATGGGATCGAGCCCCACATCAGGCTCCTCCGCCTATGAGCCTGCTTCTTCCTCTCCCACTCCCCCTGCTTGTGTTCCCTCTCTCGCTGGCTGTCTCTATCTCTGTCGAATAAATAAATAAAATCTTTAAAAAAAAAAAAACAGAAGGTACAATGGAATCTCTATTTAAAGAACATTCAGAAGCCCAAATCCCCGCCTTGCCTCAGCACAGTAGACAGCTGCCATGGCTATTCTCACTGCAGCAGACGTCTAGGGTTTTCTTCTCTGGAGAGGTGTCTGAACTGCATACCAGGCACCTACCATAACCTTAACCCTAACTCGAAACATAACTGTAACCCATAACCTGCAATGTCTAGCCCCTAACCCTCACCCTAACGCTAACCCTAAACCTGATACTGAAGAGGTCTCTGAACTGCAGGGTCCCAGCACATGCCCTCACCCTGGCCCTCGCCCTCGCCCTAACCCGAACTCTCACCCTAGATCTGAGGGGGAAAAGGAAAATGCGGTGCATATATACACATACACACACCGATGTGGGTGCGTCTATATATATAATATATATAATGGAATATATATGCAACGGAATACTACTCAGCCATAAAAATGTGCACAATCTCGCCATTTGCAGTGGCGTACATGGGGCCAGAGAGTATTTTGCTAAGTGAAATAAGTCAGTCAGAGAAAGACAAATACCATATGATTTCACTCATGTGTGGAAATTAAGAAACAAAACAAATGAACAAAGAGAAAAAAAGAGAGAGGGAGCAAACCAAGAAACAGACTTCTAACTTGAGAAGAAACGGATGTCACAGTGGGGAGGTGGGGGTAGGTTTAACAGGTGATGGGGATGAAGGAGGGCGCGTGCGATGATGAGCGCCAGGTGTGGTATAGAGCGTGGATCACTGTATCGTACACCTGAAACGAATATGACAGTGTGTGTTCACTGGAACTAACATAAATAAATAAGAACTTGAAAAGAAAAGTAAAAACACTGCAAGAGGCCTCAGATACTGTCGAGACCTGCTAATTCCACAAATGAGGAAACTGAGGCTCCAAAGAGAAATATCTTATTCAAGTTCAGTTGAAGAGTCATAGAGCCAGGATGAAACTTCAGTTCTCCCAATCCTGGTTTATTCCACTGTCCCAGGACTGATTATTGAAACCAGGCATTGTGCCTGGTGCTTTACCTTATTATTTATAATTTTCACAGCCACTTTTTGACGTATCATTATCTTAATTTGGGGGTTGAGAAAATGGACTGATTTGCCCAACGGCACACAGATAGAAAGTGGTGGATGAGGAATTCAAGCTCATTAAACTATCCTCTCTCATAAAGATCTATCAAAGGTGGACAGAAGCAAGTCTAAGTAGGTTTGTAAGCACATAAGAGTGTCCAATGGGAGAAGCCCTAAAACTGCCTCGTGGACTGTCCCACTGATAACATTAAACCCAACATGTTTTTCACAGTATGAACAGTAAGGATCCCATGTGTCCAAATGTCGACAGACAGGGTGCCAAGAAGGAAAGATGTACCTGAGTACAAAAGACAAAGAGAAGTTTCATGGAGGAGGTGTGCCTGGAGCATGACCTCCCAGGGCGGTCGCTGGGGGGGCAGAGGTGGGGGGAGGCAAGATCTGGAAAAACAGATGAAAACAGGGAGGACCCTGGAATTCATGGAATCTCAGGGAAGTCCTAGTAAGAACCATAAGCATCCCTTCGGACAGAGAAGGAACACAGACTCCCAACCTAGCTCCCAGATGGCTGTCTGCCCCTCCCGGTTCTCCAGGCCTTGTCCCAGAATAATCAGAGGACCATGTAGACCTCGGAGAAAGTGACAACATTATTCTGCTCCTGGAGCACTTGCTGCATACACCATACTCCTACCCAAGCTCTTGGGAAGTTAAGAGCCTTGGCAGAGAGAAGAAACCTTAGGAGAGGGGTTGTGGGGTGGGAGCAGAAGGTGGCTGTGTTTGTGGGGAGGACGGCCCAAGACAGCTGGGGGATAAGGCAGAGAAGGGGACCTTGCATTTGTGCACTTAGATGTAACATGACATAACGCTCACAGGTGGAGGGGCTCCGTTCCCTCCGCTCTCCCCGAGAGGTGGGACAATTGCCATGTCACCATCAGTTGAGTTATACCAGCTTTTTCATCGTTCTTCTTCGCGAAATGAAGATGATAATAGTGTGCACCGCACAGGTTGGTTGTGAGAATTAAATGAGATGCAAAGTACCTGGTAGAGTTGCTGGCACATAATCAACACACAATAAATGTTAAATTTTTATTATTGTTTTTATTTCTAATCTTGATGAAAAATGTATTATTTTCACACTGTTATAAAACTAAGAGAACCATGAGCTAGGTCCCACAAATTTCATTGCTGAAATCATGTACTCTGGACAGTTCTATTACATTTGTGTTATTTAAACAAAAATTTTCCTTCTTAGGCAAGTCAGGAGGAAAGTGCTCCCTCTACCACCCCAAGGCAGTGCTTCTGCCCATAAACCACTTTTTCATTTCAAGGTGATTTCTAACCGCTCCTCATCACATGCTCGTGGTATAATTCTGAGGTCAGCGGGGCAGACGTTGTTATACTTCATTAGATCCTGAAACTCATGGCAAAGGAAGTTTGTTGGCTGGACCTAAAGCCAGATCCCCAATGCCTCCCTCAGCCCTCAGTCCAGCAACACTGAACACAGGTGTCTCAGCAGGCTGCCTCCCTGTCTGCCCAGCATGCACAGTTGTTCCTATGTGGGACCTGCTCCTGACTTGAGTCCTGACCTCTCCCAGGCTTCAGCCAGATGGGATCCTCACCTGAGAATGAGATGTTCAGAATCCTGAGAAGGTTGGAATCATATAAAAAGATAATAATATTATTCTTTAGAAAGGAGCATAATGCAGAGATGTTTTTCCATCCCACAAGGGTTTCTGGTACCCAAACTTGCCATTCCCAGCTCTACCACCATCCCCCACCCCTGTTCACAACTAACTCCTTTCCTTGCATGTCCTGCTTCCAGAAAGACAGTCAGGCTTACCTTGGTACCATCACTCAGGGCGGGAGGGGGCACAGCTAGTGATGTTCTGATTGGTCAAAGCCCATGTTCTTCCAGGGGTCAGAGATACTCCAGGTAGGAGGTATTTGGATTATCACCCCTGCCTGTTTTCTTATTTCCCATTACCCCCATATGGCCGCTCCCCTACAGGTAGGCTAACCACTATTCCCCAAACATGTAGACTTCTCCACCAAGGTCTTGCTCAGGCTTCTCTCCTAGAATGACTTTCCCTTACTGATCCAGCTCCTGCCCCTCCTCCAGGACGATGGTCAAGGGGTTTTTCCTACAGGAAGCACCCCGAAGCACATCCCTAGGCCACAGTGTTTACCACTCTCTAGCTCCCTAAAGTCTCCATGGTATACACTCATTTTTTTCAAACTGCAGACTAAGTAGAGGGTCGTGGAAATCAATTCAGTGGACCACAATGAGTATTCTGCAACGAAATTGAATAGAATACAAAATATCAGAATATGTTGCCAGTGATATTGATCCCAGCCTATATACATATATGTGTTGCATACTAATGAAATGTAAACTCTATTTTCCATTGTGAGTTGCAATCAAAACTTTTTGGAAAACATTGGGTATTAGTGCTTTCCAGCCTCCATAGCCCACAAACCTATAACCTGCCTAATTTCTCCACCAAAGGGTCAGGAGTAAGGTGGTGAAGAGAAGAGGGGGAGCCAAGCTAGAGCCACTCCCACGTGGGAGAGAAGGGACCTGTCCACCACCTGGCTTAAGTCACAAGACGACAAGCCCCTGAGGACAGGGACTCGGCCTCTCCGCTTGCCTCTCTCCCCAGCACCAGGAGCCAAATAGCAGGAGCTCAAAAGTAAGTGTTCGTGAACAAATCATGCAGGTCAAGCTAGATTACCCTGTGATAACAAAAAAAGAAACTCCCCATGGCTTAACATGGCTTGCTTCCCACTCACAAAGTTCACCCTGGGTCAGGTGCCCTCGAGGCAGGAACTTAGAAATCTAGGCTGCTTGCATCCTGTCACACTGCCTGCTGTGTTGATGCATGGATTTCAGGTAACCATGGCAGGAAAGAGAGAGCTAGAATGCTGTACACAGCGACAACACATGTCATGCCCCCTCCCGGCCATTGGCCAGGGCTTGTCACATAGCTCCCCCCAAATGCAAGAAGATGGGAAATGCAGGGAAGCACATAGGTATTTGATGAGCAGTATATGTCTCTACCCCAACGCTGCACGAGACATGTTGCCTTGTGACTTAACGATGCTTGACTCTGTGCATATACCCTTCCTCCCTGGCTACCCAGTTACTCACTCCACAGAACGTCTGCTCTGAAGTCAGCACTATGCTGGCCTCTGGAAATTCCTAGATGACTAAGACCACGTCCTAGTTTGGATCACCCCGGAAGTGCACCCTGAGCCAAGGACCAAATGTGGCTAACCTGCGAGGTCCCAGGAACACCAGAAAGGTAGAGGGCGGTGGTCCAGAAGATGTGTCTTACTAAGCCCGCTACCTCTGTCTGTGTCTGAAGCTCAAGTCCGCAGAGAAGCTCTGGGAAATAGTGTGAATCACACCTCAAAATGATCCCCACTTAAGGGTTGAGGGAGTGGAGGCATCAACCCATTCCCATGAGCCAGTCACGAAATCCTCATCCCCCTTGCCGGATTCTTGCCTCTCCAGGCTCTCATAACCAGCAGTGGTCATGTAACCCAGTTCTGCCCAGGGAGAAGTGAAAGGAGATCTGTTGCGGAAGGTTCTGGGGCAGCGTTTGCTTTCCCGAGCAAAAGAACATATGGATTTGCTGCCGTCCCTTTCTTTCCTCTCCCCCTGAATGCAAATGCGATGCCTAAAGCCACCACAGCCAACTTGCGACCACCGGGCGTTGAACAGGACAACAACACGCCGACAAGCCAAGGATGGCAGAGTGGGAAGGGAGAGGAGACCAAAATTTTGAGAGCGTTGCCGAAGAGCCAAACATCTTCCTGTCGTGTGAGAAGTACAAGGTCCTATGGACTGAAGCCCTGCTTATGACAGTGTCCTCAACGTGCCCCTCAGCGCCATCCCAACCGACACAAGTGGGAGATTCAGGCGGAGGAAGCTCTGGGCAGGGAGTCCTGCCCGGGGCTGGGGGGTTGGTCTGGCCGGACCTAGGTGGTGCGGTGTAGACTGTGGGAAGGAGGCTGCAGAGGAAGGTCAGGACCAGGATACGAAAGGCCTGCTATGCCACACAAGACTCAATGGAGAACTTTACGGAGCTTCAAACAAGGAAGCAACAGGGTCTGTTAGAAAACACCTGCATCGATCCCATAAAGGAAGACCCATCACCCCCTGAGAGAGACGATCCCTCTGAGTGGCATCCAGTATGATTTTGCTTCTCCACAACCTCTAATACACTCACCAGCTCGTATGTGTTGGATTGAATTGAAATGAGATTAGTCTAATTATTTTCGCATGACGCACACTGCTGCAAACGACCGCGGGCCCTGTTCAGAAAGGTTTGAGTTGTGTTTTGGGTTCTGCCGCCAAGCCAGCCCACCTCCTCAGCCCCGTCCCTTGCCTCTCCGGGCTCAGCGAGCTCACTGCACAAGGCAAGTGGAGAACCGCTCTCATCTTCTGCAGTGATCCTGAGGATGCCACCGCGAGAGGGATCCCGGGCTCCCTCCCCTTTACCCCCACAAAACGGGAAGAGAAGTTGGTGGAGTGGCTTTATCAAGGCCACCAAGCACCGAGCAGAGAAAATGGGGCAGTCACTATGCCACCCCAAGCCTGACTGGGGAAAGAAAAACTGCAGATCAAATCCACTTATTCCTGTAGGTCTCAGTTCACCCAGTTCCCAACCTAGATCTTTCTCCACATGTAACATATATGCAAATTCTTGGTTTTGTTTTTGATTTTGACTCTTCCAACTATTTTTTGAAAACCAATGATGAGGGGAGAAGGGAAATCCAATGCTTTCTCATGTCACATTCAAATAAAGAATGATCAATTAGCCCCCTGAATTAGGTATGTAGTGGGGAGACCCACAAAGATGAGGCACTGGACTCCATATTCATACACCCATCAGCACTGCAATCTTAAATTATATTTGGCATTTAATTAAAACTCCAAGGCAGTGTAGTCAAGAGCTGAACTGCCGCATTTCTAGAAAAGGAGCTGCTCTTCAGGATGGATTCATTTATCTCCTGTCACCAAAGACAGCAACACCCACCCCCTGCCAGCACCCCCTGCTCCCCGGCCCAGCTCCAGTCACTACTGCCAGAAGAAATACAACAGAGGCAGTGATGGGCCTAAGGGACCCTCCTCGCCTGCCCTCCCCTCTCCAGCACATTCCATAACTGCCAGAAGAGAGCTGATGCTTCCCAGGTTCCATGCCACCTAGAGCCAACGCTCTTCCTGGCCACCTACCATGCCCCACCCCTAGGTCCCACTCATGCCCTTTCCTAAAGACAGCACTTTTACCTGTCCAAAGACATGAAGGTTTTCAGCACTGAGCGTTTTTCCTTCTTTCCTTCCAGCCATCCTTTCCCCCTGCCCCCTCCTTCCCTCCTTCCTTCTTCCCTGGCTGCCTGCAGAACTCACTGAAGAGACTCCACATTTTAGGGGCGCCTGGGTGGCTCAGTCAGTTAAGCAGCTGACTCTTCGTTTCAGCTCAGGTCATGATCTCAGGGTCGTGGGATCGAGCCCCACGTCAGGCTCCATGCTCAGCAGGAGTCTGCTTGGGATTCTCTCTCCCTCTCCCTCTGCCCCTCCCCCAATGTCTAAAATAAATAATCTTTAAAAAAAAAAAAAGACTCCACATTTTAGGGCTGTGCTAAATGTGATGGGGACACTAAGACCCATACGACTTGACTCCTGACCTGGTGATCTTTTGGCGGAAATTACAAAACTCATGAAACACTCACTGGGGACACTAGATATAATGAGACAGTGTGTAGTTCGCGCCAACAAGGGCTCCAGACAACAGGAGCTTTGTGGTGGGAGGATGGAGAGACTCAGTGTGTAGGAAGTGCTTCAGGGAGGAGCCAGGACTTGTGCTGGACCCCAGATACTGATAGGATCTAGAAGGACAGGAGGAGAGGTGTTCCAAGAGAGAGAACAGCATATGCAAAGATCCAGAAACGGGAAATAGTGGAACACTTTCTACCTACAGCGGAGGCTCAGCTAGAGGGGTAGAAGGCACAGGGTGGGAGAAGCCCACTGACAGGAGGTAGCGAGTGCTGGCTATGGAGTCAGCACTTCCCCCGGAATCCTGGAGCCCTGCAGGCTCTGCAGGGATTCTGGGGTGTTGGTGACTAGAACACGACAGCAGACTCGGACTGTGTTGCTTTCTGACTTTGCTGGAGCCTGGCTACGTAGCCTTGGGTGGGTTGCCTTCTCTCAGAGCCAGATTTTCTTCCCTCTGTGAAATAGGGAGGGTCACCCTCTCCCGGCTTCCCCTAACCTACCTTTCAAGACCAGATCAGTGCCAAACAGTACCACGTACCAGGTTTGGGGAGACAGGGAGTGTCTCTGGACCCTTCCTTTGCAGCTTTGAGTTATCAGAAACACATGGTGCTTCCCTCATACAGATCACAACCCCAGGACAGGATCAAGACCCATTAGCAATGACTCAAATACACATAAATCTCATTCTTCTAAACACAGAGCATTTTGCAACCTCTAGACTGGCCTGTTCGCAATTTCATCCCCGGAAGGTTTAGGAGGTAACAAAGGCAACAGCCCGCTCAGGCTTATGTCTGACCCAGCAAGAAGAAATTACTGAGTACTGGAAGTGACAGAAACCATGGACAGAGGGACAAGAGCTTAGGAGAAAGTGAGCATGTCATCTTAGAGTTCAGAGCAGCCCAGAAAGAGAACAGTAGTGCAGTCACTTAGAGAAAAAGTGGCTACAATCCTATGACCAGGCACTCTAGAGGGGAGACAGCTAGAGAAAGATGGGTAGCAATTTCTAGAGACAAGATTCTCACTGTGTGATTGCAAAGTATTCCTCCAGCAGGGAAGAGAGAGGAGAGACATCTGAAGAACACAGTAACAATCTCAGCTGCCCTGGCAGCTCCCTGCCTTCTGCAAGAAAGCAGCCTTACCAAGCTCCTATCTCCTTCTACAGCAAGTAGAACGATCTCTGCCCTAAAAACTCCTTTTCAGTCATATCACTCCCCAGCTCTGGAATATTTGTGGCTTCCTCTTTCACTGTGAACGGCTTGCCCAACGTGGTCCTGGCTCACCCTCCCAGCTACAGCTCCACCCTCACCCCGGTCACATCCAATGCCCTAGCCAGGGATGGGCAGCTGTAGCCCACAGGCCATACGCAGCTCACCACCTGTGTTTGTATGGCCCACAGGCTAAGAATATTTCACATTTTTAAATGATGGGGGGGGGGGATCAAGAGAATAATACACATAAAAATAAGACAAAGTTCAAATCTCAATGTTCGTAAATAAAGTTTTGTTGGCACACAGCCACACTTGTTTGAGTACATACTACCTGTACTGGTGGGCTACGGCCGCCATAACAAAGTCCCACAGCCTGGGGGGCTTAATCAACAGACACTTATTTTCTTACAGTTCTGGGGACAGGAAGTCCAAGATCAACATTCTGGCAGGATTGTTTTTCCTGAGGCCTTTCTCCTTGGCTAGTAGACAGCCATGTTCTCACAGTGTCTTCACATGGCCTTCCCTCTGTACATGTCTGGGTCCAGATTTCCTTTTCTTATAAGGACACCAGTCATATTGGATCAAGGCCTACGTGAAGGACCTTGTTTTAACTTAATCACCCCTTTAAAGACCTTACCTCCAGTACATTCACATCGTGAGTTAGTGGGGGTTAGGACTTCAACATACGGATTTGGGGGGACACAACTCAGCCCATAACACTGCCTACAGCTGCTTCCGTGCTACGGCAACAGACTTCAGTCAGTGCGACAGAGACCATATGGTCCACGAGGACGATTACGGGTAGATTCTACTCTCTGTAGGCTAGTAACTTCTGGCCCTTTACAGGAAAAGTTGGCAGACCCCTGTCCTAGACAATCTGTACTTGCTGCAGGTTCCCGAACGGTTCACCTTGCTTCTATATTCTGAACTTAGGCTCACATTTAGATGCCCTCTCATTTTCACTAATAAAGCCCTTCCTGTTCCTCAAGATACCAACACTGGAATGGCCTTGTGTCTGAGCACTCCAGGGGGCATTTGCATTTAAGCCAAAGCAGTGAGTCTCTCATGAGAAACTCTCGAGTCGTCAGATACACTGAGCAGAAGTGCGGTGGCCCCTGTCACACTCCGCATGTTCCCCATGAGGGTAGGCGTCAAGGCTTGGAGGTGGTGGCACAGAGCCAGCCTGGAGCAACAGGAAATACGGCTAAGACTTCGATGTGGGTGCAGCTGCCATCACCGTGGGAATGAGTAGGTCTGAAGAATGAGCTTTGGAGATACAAGAGAGAAGAAAATGTAGCAGAAGCTTCTAGGCCAGAGAGCCCTAAGAGGTAAGTAAGTGTCAGAAGAAAGAAAGGGGCAGAGGGGCAGCCGGAAAAGCAGGGAAGCCAATAACGGGGACTAGGGAGGGAACTTGGAGGGAGCACAGGGTCGTCTTGGTAACCCCTGGGGACAGGAGGCCCTGCAGCACCCAGTGTCCCAGCACCTAGGGTGAGATGCTGGCATTTAAGGGAAGGGTGGGCTGGAGAGGTGATGCAGGAGCCTGGGGTTCTCACAGGTCAACTGGGCATGACTCTGTAAAGAGCATACCAATGGGATAAAGAAGTAAAATGGTGCCAAATAACTCAAGTCCCTCCACACGACTTTTTCAGTAACTTGACCCCTGCTCCGGCTGAGATGGATGAGGCTTGGGCAGGAAACCCCCAACCCTCTCTCCGGCACCACCTCCAACCCCACCACAAAGAGCAGGGAGAGATATGTCACAGTCAATCAGAAAGACACCAAAATACAACCTTCACAGGTACACACAGGACTGGCCCAGGCCCTGACTCCGACTCTCTGCCAAGCCTTAGCTCTGTGACTCTGGACAACTGTGTCCCTCCCTCAGCCTCAGCATCCTCATCTGAAACACAAGGGGCTGTGCGAGCCCCTTCCAGGCCCTTCCAGCTGTAATGTCATAGGAGGGGATGGCTGGAAGGGATTGGGTATAATGTGGGCCTTGTGGAGGCCTGACAGTTGAGAAGGAGGCCTGAGGGGAGCAAGAGAGAGGGCTGGCTGGCTGCAGCCCAGAAATCCCCCCTGTGGCTTGTCTGCTCTGAAGTTTGATGAAGGTCTGCTACAAGGAAGGACAGTGACCTTGCAAATGGGGGCCACTGCCAGAAACAGGGTGTGCTTGGCAAGCTGAGCTCCGTGTGTGCATACACACACACACACACACAGGCGTGCGGCTGTGTCCCCCCGCCTGGAATATGCCTTCCCAGCTGAGGAGGAGGGAAGGGGCAGGGGAAGGACAGAAGGTGATAGGCGGACCTCGTCCTGCTTCGGTCCTGCACAAAGCCATACAACTGTCTCCATTTTATGGAGAGAGAAACTGAGGTTGTCCTCAGTAAGAGTATTCTCTTAAAGAATAAACTGGAAGCAGGAGAGAAGCCTCAGGCATCGGCAGTGGTCCAGAGCTCACTTTGACCAGCAGGGAGGGAGGCAGGGAGGGAGGCAGGAAGTGCCTGCGGTAAACGAAGACGGTTCCGATAGAAGGTGTGCTGGAAAACATCTCCCTCTTCATAGAGGAGAAAGCCACAACCAAACAGAGCAGCCATCAGCAGGGAGGAGAGAGAGGAACATTCCGGGCACGGAGGCCTGTGGTCAAATAAATGGCTCCACAGGCTCATCTCCTTGCCCTCCCTGGTGTGTCTGTCCGGATGCCCAACCATTTCCACCTGCCGAGAGGAGGAGCCTTCGAGGGTAACTCAAGCCCTAGGTTTCTGTATCCTACCCTTCATTTTAAGATACTACCCCCTTCACTCCTGGACATGTCCAGGCCTCACGCTCCAGCGTGGACCTCCGTGGAGATGTCTCAAGCCATCACGAACTTCTCTCAAAACAAAACTCATGCCTGTCTCGTTCATTCTGCTCTTTAAGCTTTAAGTAGAATGGAGTCCGGGAACCACCAGGGAAACTAGTGTGAGTACCTTTAGACAAGAGTCCCCTCTCGGGGTCGTGGAGAGGCGGGTGTGGGTGGTGAATCCACTCATTCCTCCAGAGCTACTCGCCTGGATTCACTGCAGTGTCACGGGAAGTGGCAGCCTGCCTTAGCCAGCCCGGGGTCTCCTTCAGGAGGGGGCCCTGTGGGCTGATGCTGGGAAGGAGCTCCTTGAGGCAGGAGTTTGCCCACACCCTCATCCTGAACATCCTTCCATATCGTGCTGTGGACCCGTCACCCACAAAGTGAGTGAAACCCCCAGTGGGCCCGTTTGAGCAAAGCACACTTACTTATTTCCAGTAAGTAGATTTTACTCTCAAGGGGTGAACCACTCCATGTCCGTACTGTCCACAGGGTACAGTGGCCTGCTTTCCCTTTGGCCTCAATCCACCTCCCTCAGGCTCGCTGGGACCCCTTGCTCTGCGGTTCAGCACATCCTCTCCACCAAAGGCAAGGGGCGGGGGACTGAATTCTCTGCCCGTCCCGGTGCTGTGAGCCATGTAGGGGAGGTGGGGGCAACTAGGTCTCAGGGGGCTCCAGCGGGGCCTGTGGGGGCCCCAAAAGGCACTCGAGGAAGCAGCTCCCAGCAGCCCTCGCAGGTGGCCACTCCCGTGCTGGGGAGATGCGCTCCTGCCTGTTGGCGTCCTACGGCTGCTCTAACACATTGCCTCAGACTGAGTGGCAGAAAACAAAAGAAATTATTCTCTCACAGTTCTGGGGGCCAGAAGTCCAAAATCAAGGTGTTGGCGGTGCTCTTCTCCCTCCAAAGGCTCTGGGGGTGGATCTTTTCCTGCCTCTCCCAGCTTCTGGAGGCTCCTGTGTTTCTTGGCTTGTGGCTGCATCCCCCTGGTCTCTGTCTCTAAGGTCACACAGCCTCCTCCGTGTCTCTGTGTCTCAAAACTCCCTGTTCTTTCTCCTATAAGGACACCAATCCTAAATCTAGAATGACCATATCTCGAGATCCCTAATCGTACCGACAAAGACCCTATTTCCAAGCAAGGTCATGTTCCTGGATATCAGGGATTAGGACTTGACATTATCTTTTTGGGGGGACATGATTCATCCCATTACACTGGTCTACTGGTCATTCTCTTGAAGGTGATCCCCTCAACTTGGAGGTCCCAACTCCCTCCATGAATTATCGGCGACCCCATCTTGCTCAGGGGCTTGGCGAGGAGATGGAGCTATTGGGAGGGAGGCGACGGAGGGAGGAGGGTGAGCCAGTCCTGCCGCAGCCCTGCACAAAGCCCCTGTTCCCCAGGGCCCCCACAGCTTGCCCCACAAGCTCTTGTGTCTCCCTTTTAGCGTCCTCTTGTGTCCCCCTTTTAGCGTCCTCTTGTGTCCCCCTTTTAGCGTCTTCGTTCACACTACTGAACCCCGCTCGAGAGGTCCCCCCAACCTGAGGTGCCCTCCCACCTTCCCTCTGCTCACTGGGTCCTGCCTCAGAGCCCTCCCTGACCGCCCGAGCCCTGAGGGACAGTGAGGAAGGACGGGCTTGGCCCCAAGGCCCTGACCACTGGCTATCACCTGCCGGCTGCTTGAGCTCAGGTAAGCCTCGCAATGTCGCCGGACCTCAGTTTCCCCACCTGAAAATGTAGACAATCCCTTCCTCACAGATTAGTGAGGAATAAACAGCATAACGCACAAGAAGGAATTTCCAGAAACTGTTTGTTCTTTGGTTATTTGATCTTCCCTTCTCCGACTCTAATGTGAGGGGTATCGTCACTGCCCTTAACTGTGTCTCCTAGGGTCGAGCTTCCTGAGAGAAGGGACAGAATTTTCGGGCCTCTCCGGCATCTCTTACGGCACTGCACAGCCTGTAGTCAGTAGAGAACTTACGCCTGGATCACCACCCTGGCGATGTCCGCATGTCTGTATTTCAGACTAAAGAGGCAGCCCTGGCCTGGGTCCCAGACCCTGTGTCCCTTCGGTCCCCTCCCTGGTCTGCTTGCCCCCAGGGCCTCATACCTCCTGGGAGAGGCAGGGCCTGCCTGGCTCCCGCAGGCAGCAGCCAAGCCGGGGGAGGCGGGCTGGCAGTAATGGAATGAGAGGCACTGAGATCCAATTCCGAAATGATTAAGGTGAGAGGGACAAACTCCAGAGGCCGGTTGTTGGGTGTAATCAGGGTGAACAGCGAATCATGGCCCCTGAAAGGCCTGAGGCCAGACAGGCTGGGCCCATCCGTGTTCCAGGAGGACCCGTGCGGTCAGCCAGGCTGAAGGAGCTCTCTGTCCATTAGGTCCTGGTAGGGAAGGGCGGGCAGCCTGCACTGCATCATCGGGGTGGAGCAGCTGAGTGGATGTGACATAATTGAATGAAGCCTCCGCATCCTCCACCCAGAGCGGGGGGAATTAGCAGGCCCGACCCTCGCCTCTGGAGACTGTATCCAGCCCTCATCTGCCTGCATTGCTTCACTCCTCAGCCACCTACCTGGTCAGGCTGCCGGGAAGTGGTGCTAGGTGGGGGCTCCAGTAAGGGCCGCGGGAGGGAAACTGGGGGGCAGAGGGAGATGGGCAGGGGGAGGGGCTCAGCCAGGGAAGTCCCAGAGGTGGGGGGTGACGGGGAGGAAGCAATAGTGATGGGCAGGGTCGGGGAGCCACCGAGTGCTTGCCAGACTGCCAAACAGATGGCAAGGAGATAGCCAAAGCGAGAGGGAGGATGGGGATGGAGGGGCCGGGGAGGGATGGAGACAGGCAGAGAGCAGGAGATGAGAGCAAGATAGGCAGAGAGATAACATGACAGCGGCCAGTGATAGAGATGAGCTGAGCGATGGGAAGAAAAAGGGCAGATAAAAAGAAGCTTAGTAAGAAAGACTGATGGGCAGTGGGAGGAAGAGGCAGGCACAAAGATAGGGGCTTTGTGGGATAACGCTGGAAACTTCTTCAGTATTAGCAAGATGCCATGTTCCTCTGTGCACTCACTATGTGGCAGGTGCTGTTCTAAATGCTCCACTTTATCTCATTTATTCCTCACAACACACTGTCTTACAGATGATGACGATGAGGTTGGAGAGGATAAATTACCTGCCCAAGGAGACCCAGCTAGAAAGCAAAAGAGCCAGACATGACCCCAGCCTTGCCTGATTTCATGACCCCCTCACCGCCATACCAGCAGGGGCCCCTCTGGGTTCAGCCCCAGGTGATCAGATTACACTTGACCAGATACAGAGAACTTTCTGGTGGCTGCAGGCATGGAGTGTGGTCAGAAGACGGTGTCTTTTTTACCTCTCCTGGTCTCTGTCCCCATCTCCTGAGACCGCTGGCATTCCCCCTTGCCATCTGCATGGGCCTCTCCAGCTCTCAGCTGGCTTTCACTAAATATCCACAGAAGTGTGGACCAATGTCACCTTAAGGTATGGCCTGTAGCAGGAGTGCTTCATTTAAATAGGAGGCTCAGGGTGTAATACGAGAAACATTTGGGGGATAGGAAGTATTCCCTATAAGCTTTAGTAACCCAACATGGGCAGACCTCTCCATGCCTCTCATCAAGCCAGTTCTGGCTGTGTGACTTGCTCCATCTCGGTGGGAAGAAAAGATACCCGGATGCACATGACTTGTTGCCTTTGTGCCCCCGACCCCACCACAGAAGATTCCCAGCTGCAAGCACGAGCTCAGAAGGCTTTGCCAGCCAGACCAACCCAACCTCTCCCCAAAGCCAGGGTCTTGCTGCTGGTGGGCACTGCCAAACAGCTGCTCTCACTCGCCCAAGGAGCTCTGCTGTCCTCCCTGGCTGCCCTCTGTCAGGGCTCGGAGGGCCTTCGGGCTCGGACAAGCCCCACATGCCAAGCTGCTGGGCACTCTCTGTCCCGGCCAAATGGCTATCTGGGTCTGTCGAGGGCCCTCTGCCCCTCCCAGTACTTCCCCAGCCCCCTGTGGGGAAGGGAGAGGGGTGCCCATTTCAGCTCATAGCTCATAGCTCGCCAAGGAGCACTAAAGGGAGGCAAGCGCCGGTTCACCTTCACGGGCCGTAGTTTCCTAACAGCAAAGCTGGGATGCTCAGCACCCAGGAAGGAGGCGCTGATCCCTCCGCCCCCTCTGCTCTGGTGCAGCAGGGGAGAAAGCAAATGAACTGCTCCACTCTGCCCACAGGAAATGGATGGGCAAAGCAGGCAGGGGAGAGGCACAGAGGGAAGGAGGGAGCGCAAGAAGAGGCAGGGAGGAAGGAAACTAGAAAGGAAACACCAGCGATGGAACTCCAAGCTGGAGTACTAACTTCGTCTGTGCCTCCTCTCTCACCTCTAAGGACCCAGCTCACCCAGGGGATTCACCCAAGCTCACCCAGCTCTTCCTGACCTTGCAATCTCATTATAAGGTCCCAACTTCTGGCCCCAAGAGGAAGCTTGTGGTTTTGTCACCAAAGGCCTTGGAGTCTAGCTCTGCCCCAGGAACCAAGGGGCTGACTCTTCTGCTCAAAGACCCCCGGTGGCTTCCTTAACCAAGGCTCCCTCCTGAGCCTGGCCGCGGACGCTCTCCCTGCCCGGCCCCAGCCCACTCTCTGCTGTGTCTGCCACCAGCACTTCCCACATACCCCTGACCAAGCTTGCCCCTTGCTGGGTGGTGATGTCCTGCACGGCCCCAGCTCAGCTCACGCTGGAATCCCTTTCACGTCAATGCTTCCCCAGATGTCAACCACTCTGGGAGGTCTTTCTGGAGGCTTCTGGACCTCAGGAAGCGCTCCCTGTCCTGGGCTGCCATGCCGCATTTGTTGTACCTGTCTTTTATTTATTTACGTTCTATTTGTTTGTGGATTAGTTGGTTATGTTCATTCAAGGGTAGTTAACATACAGTGTTCTACTAGTTTCAGGTGTACAGTATAGTGATTCAACAATTCCATACTGCTTCCCAGTGCTCGTCAAGATACTGTTGTACCTCCCTTATGGAGAGAGGAAAGTAACCTTTATTGAGAATTATCTCTACGTTCAATATGCCTAGTGTTATTATCTCTACTTTACAAATGAAGAAACAGATTCAAGAGGTTAAGTAGCTCACTCAAGATCACACAACTATCAAGCGGGTGGTGGAGGCAGCCATCAGTCTAGGGCTAACTCTAAATCACTGTTGTGCTTTGAATTATAGTTGCTGCATGTTGCCCATTCACGGCCTCGTGGGCAGTTAAGTTCTTTGATGTACGGGCTACTCCTTCTTATCTCTCTATATATCTAGTGCCTAGCAAAGTGCTTAGACACTCCAGATAACCATTTTTAGGATGGGGGCATGGATGGGTGGATGGGTGGATGGATGGATGGATAGATGGATGGATGGATGGATGGATGGATGGATGGATGGATGGATGGATGGATGGACTGATGGATGGATGAGTGGATGGGTGGGTAGGCAGGTGGGTGGGTGGATGATAGAAGAGTATGATATCTCCATCTGAGAAGGCAGAAGTGGCTTGGAAAGGCCATGCGGAGCTGTAGAATGGGGTTTAGGGACCACTCCAAGGATCGTGATCAGCCACCAGCTCTGAGCAGAGCCTTAGGAAAGAGATGATGGTAGGGGCTGCTTTGGAATCTAGTAGTTGGAGAGCTGCTAAACCACCGGAACAGGAGATGGCCACTCCAGCAAGTGGCAAGGATTCTTAGACTTGAAACTTCATCATTGGACTAGTACACCCTTAGAGATAATAAGGTCCAGGCTCTCATCACCTCTTCCCTCTCATTTTGCAGGTGAATAAACTGAGGCTGAGGGAGAGGAAGTGGCACGCAGTATCACACAGCACGGGGATCTTGGGCACGCAATTTCTATAGAAACACAGTGACTTCATATAGGGGTACAGTCAGTTGGATGCATTAAATGATACTCAATGCTATATCCTGATGCACTTGTGCCTCAGCTCGGAGACGCTTTGCGAGCGACCATGGAAAGATGGACTTCAACGCAAGTCCCTAAACAACAAGGACTACTCACCTCCAAGCCCCAGGGCGCTGAAAGCGGCTGTACCCTCTCCCCGTTAGCCTCCTTGCCCAGCCTGAAGGGGAGCCGGCAGTGCAGGCCACGTAGGCAACCTGACGCAGCTCCGTGTCTTGGCCTGCCTGGGAAGGACTCCGAGCTATTCCACCTGCCTCCATTTTCAGAGGCTGCTGCCGCCCCAGCCAAGTCAGCTTAGGCCAGGCCACCCTAGCCCTAGGTTCTGGGCAATTCCCCTGGGAGGGGAAGCCTGCCCTCTACAATTTGGTTGTAGTTATTATACTGTCTGCCCTTTGCCCCAGGGGGTGGGCCATATGTCCAAATACATTTGTTGTGCTTTGTTTGAGTCCCATGACAAGTAACGAGAGTCACCTTGCAACAGCTTCACAAAGCAGGAAAGAAAAGTGAGAACACCACCCTTATTCCTGGTGGGGAAACTGAGGCACCAAGGAGCACCAGACAATTTGTCCAGGCTAACCCAAGAAATAGAGACACAACTAGAGCCTCTGGACCCCTCAGTCCCAGGTGACCCAACCCTGCCTGCTCTCTGGGTCTCCAAAAACCCCAAAGGCACAGCCAGGCTGAGGGAATGTCCTCTCTGAGAGACAATATCTGTCCTTCCTCCTCTTTTATTCCAGCCCACATCTTTCTTTTACTTGTCTTCATCCCCAAGTGCTTAAGCCCTTGAAGAAGCTTCAAATGGAGCTTCCCAACGTTCCTAGGTGAAGGGGAGCAGCTGGGAAGGGCCCCCAAACCAAGAAGGACAATCAAAGTCCCAAGAAGGAAGCAGCAGCCCTCAGTGTGAAGAGCAGGAAGAGGTCAAGGAGAGGAGCGATCCCCTGGGGCTAGAAACATCCAGGGTATGTTAGGAGCGTAGTGGGGGCCGCAGGGCAGGCCAGAGCCCCTCCCGCCTCAGCTGCTCTGATGGTGCAGTGACGTCTGCAGAAGCTCAGGCCTGAGAAACTCCTTGATTCCTTGTCCTGCCTCAATGAGACAAAGCAGCAGTGCTGTCCCCCCACCCCCTCCTCCAGAACCCAATGAGATCCAGAGGCCGGCACTGTTATCCAGATCAAATTCCACTTGGAACAGTGCCCACCTTCCTCCCCTCCTCTCTGCCCACACACCTCCTTCTAACGCTCTCCCATTCCGCTCTTAAAAAGGTCAATGGAGACAAAAGTTGCAGCCCATTGTATCCAAAGGCTCTGGCTGTCAAGGGCAGGTGGAGACCTACTTGCCTGCTGGCTGACCCAGAACTCATCCCAGGGCACCTCAAAAACTCAGGATCTGGTAGACACCATCAACCAGGGGCACCTGGGACTCAATTTCCAATTCTGCCTCTGCTACTACCAAGCTGTGTAGCTTCCAGCAAATCCTGTCCCTCTCTGGGCCTTGGCCTGTCTGTGTAATGAGGGTGCTCAGATGCTGCTGAGGAGACAAGGTGGGGGGAGTTAGCAAGGGGCCTCTGAGCCCTTCATCTCCTCCGGCACCCGAGCAGCCCTGCTTTTGTCTCTTTTATTTTTCAGGCTTCTGGTAAGATTTCATTTGAAAGAAAGATTTGGTGATTGTAAAAAAAGAAGAAGAAAGATTAAACCCGTTGGCTTAGAGGTGACCTCTGTGATTCCTTTCTTCTCTCTGTCTCATTCTGTGATCCCATACATGTGCATATATTTGCTACTGGCTCCCCTAACCTGGACAGCTCTGATTTCACACGTTCTTTCCTGTGGTCCCTACAAGACAGTCATAGTCACCAGGCTTCATGCCCTGAGAACGTACGTCCCCTCGGATCCTCTGGCTGAGTGTAGGAGACATGGGCCCCACCCTACAGTTCAGGAAACAGGTGCCCCTTGAAACTGGAACAGCTCAGCCAGGACGTCTGCGCCAAGTGTGGAGTGAGTGTTTTAGCCAAGAAGGGCAGCAGGGTCCAGGAAGCAGAGGTGGCTGTGGGCTGGGGTGCACAGGGCAGGCTTCCCAGAAGTGGATTCCACTCAGGAACACAAAGATTCCAAGAAGGGATTACACTGGGCATGTGGGGGGTTCAGCAAATGGACTGATCAGGCTTCAGAGGTGAGCAGGGAGGTAAGATGTTAAGATCAGAATGCCTGGGCTTAACTCCGATTCGGTCATATAATTGCTTATAACTCAGGCAAGCCATTTATATTCTCAGCCTCAGTTTCCCCATTTATTTAAACAGTACCTAGGATTCTAACCAGCTCCCTTTGATTCTCCCCTGCTTCTGCTTCAGGCTGTTTCCTAGGGGTGGCCTTGGTCATGATTTTCATGTGAAAAGAGAAGGACAAGGCCCAGAAGGGTCAGACAGAAACCTGCAAACCAGAGACCAAACCTAGAACCCAGGCCACCCTCCCCTGGTTCTGTCTCTGCCACACTCTGTAGGTTAGGAGGGGACATGAAGAGGATGGGAGAGAGGAAAAGCAGAATGAAGCCGGACCACATCCCACCCTTTGTCTTGCCAGGTTCGTTAGCAAGCCTGGAGGAATTCCCACTGCTCAGAAGGGAGAACTCCTAATGAATATTCATAGTCACCAGAGGCCTCATTTGCATCATCAAATTCCCTAAAGGCCACAAGAAACAGCAGCCTCTATCCTCTCTGGCTGCCCCCCTCTTGGAAAAGGGTAACCTGCCAACCTAATCACTATCACTCCAGCAACCCGCCCATCTTCCTCACTTCATCCTGGCCTGGCCTTCCCTGTTTGCCCCAAGGCCCCAGGCAAGTGTCCTGACCCTCTACTACCAAACCAGGCTGAACAAACAAGGTCTGAGCCAGGCAGGGAGGTTACCTGATGCTGGTGAAGGAAGACAAACAGACCCGGGGGATGGGGATCAGGTTGGCAAAGCTGTAAAAGGAGGAGCGGTGTCCTCTCACCCCTCTAGGAGAGGCACAGGGCCTGGGATGGGGATGGGGCGGGATAAGGGGTTTTGCTGTCTCATAAAGGCGTCGCCAGGAGAAAGAGATGGGAAGGAAGAAGATCGTCATGCCTGCATCCCGCCCTCACCACTCAGGCCTCCTTCAAAATGTAATTTCCATTTAGAACCATCCAGAAGTCCATCAGTCAAGGACTGGTTAAATAACTGGTACCACCTGCGTGCGTCAGAATATTATATGGCCATTAAAAAGAACGTGGTATAGGTTAAAACAAAACCAAACCAAAAGAAAAACCCACAATGTCCACAATATGTTGCTAGGTGATATAAGGGAGTTGAAGAAGCTGTGCTTGGCAAGGTCCTGCTTCTGTAACACAAACAATCCGTCAATCGAAGCAAGTGGATCAAACAGACATACCCTAGCGGGGTGGGTAAGAAGGGAACTTGAACTTTTCATGTTTGATGTGTTAAGTGTTTCCTTCTTGTTAGAGGTTCGAGTGCTTTACAAGGACCGACCCTATAATCAGAACAAGAAAATGAAATGGGAGGAAACGCAAATTTCCCCTAAAAGGCTGGCAGGCCTTGCTGAGCAGGGGGTGTTGGTGTGTGTGGCCCCCTCCCCTCCCCAGACTGTCCTGCAGGCCCGGCTGCAGCCTGGCCTTGGCCCTGAAATCAGGCTCTGTTTACTTCATTATGCGTTTGCCCAAGGCTCGCTCTCTGGAGGAGCATATTAACTTCTGTAAATTTCGTAACTTCCGCATTCTCATTCACTCATTCAGAGACGTCCTCAGCCTGTCCTGTGAGGCAGGTACAGGGCACTGGGGATGTGAAGACCGATGGAGCCACGGGCCCCGCTCGCACGGGAACACCCGGACAGGCCCTGGTGGCGCATGGCCCTCGGGCTGGCCACAGGTGCGTCCCAGGCTGGGTCCCAGGCTGGGTCAGAGCGCAGACGCCCCATCCAGAGCTGCCGGTGACCCTGAGCTTCGGGGAAGCAGAGGCCTTAGCTGCGTGGAGAAGGAGGGCAGCGCCTAAGTGTGAAAGTGCTCTCGCCACTGGACACCTGCTGAGTGCCAGAGCCCACGCCTAGGTGCTTCCCCTCCCCGTTCCATCTCCACCGCAGCCCTCAGAGTGCAGCCACCATTACGCCTGTCTGTGGGGAAGAAGCTGACAGGCAGGTGGGTTACCGCCCCTGCAGCATGGGAAAGGAGGAAGAGCGTCTCGAGTTCACAACCACCGAGGGAAAGAGGGCTGGTGGTTCCTTCACGGCCTCCAAAGGGCCTCGGCCTCCCCGCTGCACCTGCCCCCACCTCTGGGCTTGACTAAATAATTCAGAACCTTCCCCTGGATGCCTGCACTACTGACCAAAGTGCAGTAGCATTCGAAACCCAGGGTCTCGCAGGCTCCCTGGGTCTGGAAACAGCCGGTTCAGCCGGCTTTGACCTCCCCCGGCTCAGCGCTTTGCGGCCACATGGCGAGGCATGTACCCGGCACGTGATTCCAGGCGGAGGGTCTCCTTCAGGGCCCTCTGAACAAACAGGGCTCGTGGGAGTCTCCATTCCTTTGTTCATGCTGTTCCTCTGCCTGGAATGACATTCCCACAGATCCCAGGGCACGAAGTATAAGATGCAAGCGCTACTCCCACTGTGAAACCTCCCTCATTTGTTCCAACTGGACTAATCCCTCCTCGGAACGCTTCAGTTACAGCAGAACCTAGATGCTTAGTTGTTTTGAATAGCAACTTCCAGGTGTGTGTGTGTGTGTGTGTGTGTGTGTGTGTGTGTGTTGTGTCCTTATTTATTTGCGCAAGACTGTGGGCATGTCTGCGTGTGTCTCTATCTGTGTAAGAGTGTGGGCGTGTCTCTGCGCGTGTGTGTGTGGCCTTACCTGTGTGAAAGCAGGGGTATGTCTGCGTGTACATGTGCACACGTGTGTGTACGCGACTAAATTGTAAATCCCTGAGGGCAGTAACATGGCCCTATGCCTGCTGAGTGTCCACACTCCCCAGTCCACACCAGTCACTAGTCAGCAATTCTCTACATCCGCCCCCATGGGCACAACCCCCAGCTCCCACCGCACCCCAAGGAGCCCCTACTACACCTGCAGCCTCACCAGGCCCTCTGCACCTTCCAGGGCTAGGTGTGCAGGGAGCGGTCAACGCGCAGATGTTGGCTGGTCCTTGGATCTTGCGTCTCCGGCGGGCACCATCACCTCCTCGTTGATTGCTCCCTCTCTCCTCCGTGCTCACCTCCTGAAGGCACCCGGCCGAGTGACCAGGGACTCAGGAGCAGGAGTTTCTATCTGTGTCTCAGAAGCCAAGCCAGGGCTCCAGACAGGGACGTGAACCTGAAGTGCTCATTCCAGAGCTCTAGGGCCCAGACCTCTCCCTCCCCAGAAGATGCTGGGTGTCCCACCTTGGGCCTCCCAACCAAGTGCAGGGAGCCTATCCTCCAGAAAACAACTCAGAGAGGTGGCTAGAATGTCTTAGGGCCTCAACTACAAAAGTGGGTCACCATGGGGGAAAAAAGTGGTTAAAAAAAGAAGAAATCTGTTTCTGGAACCTGGTCTCGGTGCTGACTGGGAGCTGAGCATACCCTGAGGGAGCTACAGAAATCTCCCTGTTTCTTCCCCAGCATCTCATGGGCCACCCGCTCCCCAGTCCCTGGCAGCAGCCAAAATGAACTCTGTGTAGAAATGAGGGCAAACTGGGGGACTCTGTCCCAGCCCACTCTCCCCCCACTGCTACTGCCACCTCCTGGGGGCTCCTCTCTCCATCCAATGGCCCTGAGCCAGCACTGCGCCCCTGGAGTGGGGACATCAGGGTGTGGTCTTCTTCTCTCTGCTTTCTGGGTTGTTTCTAAACTGCTCCACTTCCCACTAAGTAGGGCACTGAGCTCCAAGAGGGACAGGCCAGGATACACAGACACTACCCAAGCCAAGGGGAGGCCCGGGAGGGGAGGGGAGGGGGCTCACCCACGGCCACCCCTCTAGGGAGTGGCACGGTGTGACTGACAAGGGCTGCTCGCAGTGCCTGTGCTCATGGGGCCAAAGAAGAGGGCTGGACTGCAGGCCAGAGGGCCCAGGGCCAGCAGCAGGCTCAGCCCCCAGTACATCCATCTCAGCGCGCTCTTCAGTGCAAGCAGCCTCAGTCTTTTGATCTCTAAAATGGGAGAACAGTATCTATGTCATGGGGTGCTGTGAACGCTGAATGAAATACCATATGCAAAAGATCTCGTGTATACAATGTAGTAATATTCCATACAAATGTAAGGCATGATTCTTATGCTTATCTGTGGTCCCCTCTGTCAATAAATCCCCAAGACTGGCCACATGTTGATATCTGCTAAACCTGGGGTGGGGGTGGGGGTTCATTCTACCATTCTCTCTCCTTTTGTATATTCGTGAAATTTTCCTAAATAAAAGTCAACGCGGACGTAAGGCTGTGTTTCTAAGTTCCCCCCAGCACAGCCTGCCCTGGCCCTGACCTCTCACGGGACCCACACATGTGGCCCAGAAAGACTGTCCAAGGACGGCCTCCTAGATGCCACCCGAGAAAGGTAGAGAAGGAGGTCACCATGAGGTGTCTCCTAGAGGCCAGTCGCTGCAGAACATGTGACATGGCTATCGTAACAACTTGATTGATTGATTGATTGATTGATTGATTTTTATTACCATTTTATAGAGATTTGAGCGACTAGTTTTTTTTTTTAAGATTTTATTTATTTATTTGAGAGAGAGAGTGAGAGAGCACAAGCAGGGGGAGCTTCAGAGAGAGGGCAAGCAGACTCCCGCTGAGCAGGGAGCCCGATGCGGGGCTTGATCCCAGGACCCCGAGATCATGACCCGAGCAGAAGGCAGACGCTTCACCGACTGAGCCACCCAGGCGCCCCTGACTAACTAGTCTTAGGGTCAGATTCTGGACAAACTCCACACCTTCCCTGCATGCTCAGCCTCAGTCCTGCTCAGCTTTAAGCCACCGACATGAAAAGGGGGTTTCTTTTCTGTTTTCTTTTTGACCATGGGTTCATCGGGGCCATCACGCTCCTTGGCGCATAGCACATTATTAAGACACCGTCCAGTAGAACAGGGTCCTGTGCATTTCCCCCTTTCCTCTTTTCCCTCGTCACTGTCCCCACTCCGAATCTGTCTCCTCCACATAGGCACCTGCTCCAGGATGTTGGCTGAATGTCCTTAAATATGCATATATCCAGTAAATTATAGAGCATTGTTATGAATATGTGTTTTGAATTTTCATAAATGGTACTGTGCTATGAATGTCATTCTGCTGTTTGGTTTTTCAGTCAGCACTAGTTTTTTGAGATCTTTGCTGTAGGTGTCCGATTAGACAGATGATAGATGATTCCAGCACTACATAGGATCCCTCCGGATGCACCCGTCACTGCCCCCTTGTCCATCCCCCACTGATGGACACCGAGAAGGGCTCCGGCTTGCCTCTGCCACCAACAAACACACGCTATCCCTCCCCCTTCATCACTGTCCGAGAGCTCCTGGTCCATCGCTGGGAGTGGGATCTGTGGATCATAAGGCAGACTCGTACGCAAGCTAGTCGGTGTTTGAAGTTGCCTAGAACAGTGTCTAAGACGCAGTAAGCACTATCTGAGGTGCAATCAATAAAAATAATTTTAAAACATAAATAGCACTAAGTGTGCCAGATCGCTTTCCAAAATAAGTGAACCAGTTTACACCTCTGCCTGTGAGTCAGGAGGGGACTGGTCTTCACACGTCCTCGTCAGCTCTATGTTTCGTCCACCTTTCTGACTTTGGCCATTCTGATGAGCCGAAAGTCGTATCTCAAATGTTTGAATTTACATTTTCCTCTAATTCGTAGTATTTGAACCTTCCTCAGATGCTCGTTAGCCATTCGCTCTTTATTTTCTAAGGTGAAAGCAGTGTTCGAAATATGCCTGCGCTTTTCAAGGAAACCCAGAGAATCTCTGCGACCACCTCTGGTGGGATTTCATGTCTTAAAAAAGGGGGGGGATGGAGAGAAGAGAGAGAGAAAAAGGAGGGGGAAATGTGGCAGAGGAGGAATAGAGAGAGTTTTCTGTGCCGGTGAATTGTTTCAGGCCATCAACAAAGGCCCCTCCTGCCCTTGACAGAGGCCCAGTCCACACGCGGTAGCTCTCATGCAAATCCCCTGCGAGGCTTGTTCAAACACAGCATCCTGGGCCGCATTCCAGCTCCTGACTCAGCTTCTCAGGTCCTATCCCAGTTTCTGATTTGGGGTCTGGATGGAGCCAAGAATTTGTATTTCTAGCAAGTTCCCAGTTGGTGCTGATGTTACAGGTCCAGACCCCCCCCTCCCCCCCCCACAAGAACTGCTGTGTTAGAGGAACTTGCTACCTTGCTACCCCAGCCACTGCACCTTGGGCAGAGCTCCACCGGCAGAAACGTCAAGGAAGCCTTTCAAAGAATGTGGACATCCAGCTGGCCACCCACACTACCCGGCTCTCCTGCAGGGATTGTCAGCACTCACCTCCAGCGCCTGGACCGGAGGGAGGTGAGCGAGGCCCCCGCGGAGCAACAGAAGAGGAGGCACTGCCTCTCGGGGCCAAAAACTGCAGGGGCAGCCCTGGGGGCAGCCCCCCTCAAACGTCGCCCGCAGGGGCTCGCTTGCCTCGGCTGCTCTGGCTGCTCTGGCCGCTCGCTGTCCGCCCGCCCCTGACCACCGACAAAACAACACATCGCGTTCGGGTACTTGGCTCATGGCAGCCTAGCCCGTGCGGCACGTTACCTCACTTGACTCTCGAGACAGCCCTAAGGGGTCATCCACCTCCATCTGACAGATGCGAACACTGAGGCCAGAGCGTCCCTGCACCAAGTCAGGCAAGAACCTCCTTCTCTTGCCCCCTCAGCCGGGCCAACCCCTTTGGAGCTGCCGCCCCTCATGGTCCAGGCCGAAAGGAAGCACCACCAGGCCCTCTGCCCGCACGACCGCCGCCACGCTGCCTGCCAAGGCCGCAGAGGGGCCGCGCAGCCCTCGTTCCTCAGCTCCTCACCATCGGCCCTGCTGCTCACCTTCAGCCTCTCCTTGGCATGCTCCCAAAGCTCTCTGAAAGAGGTTGGTGGGCATTTCAAAATGGAGGACATGGACGTTCAGAAATGTCAAGGGCCCTTCCCGAGGCCACCGAGCTCATTAGTAACAGCACTCACTCTGGACTCAGCTCGGCTGGCCCACCGCATGATTCAAACCGCACTGCTCCTTCCCTCCTGGGGCACTGCCTCAAACATACCTTCCTTCCTCTTTCTTCACTGCAGACAGGCCAGCGCCCAGCCTGCCTCTTCCAGGAAGCCTTCCATGCCCCTCCCACCCTTTCCTAGGCCCTCCCAAAGGACTCTGTATTAGTCATAGTTCTCCAGAAAAATAGAGGAATTGGTTCATGCAATTGTGGGCACGGGCAAGTTCAAAATCTGCAAAGTAGGCCGGCAGGTTGGAGACCCAAGGAAGAGCTAATGTCGCCGCAAATCCAAAGGCCATGTACTGGCAGACTTCTCTTCCTCTGGGAACCTCAGCCCGGTTTCTCTCAAGGCCCTCTTTCTCTGACTCCCTCCGCCCCTTGAGGAGCAATCTGCTTTACTCAAAGTCCACTGATTTAAATGTCATCTCATCTAAAAACTACCTTCACAGTGAAATCCAGACTGGCATTTAGCCAATATCCGGGTACCATGGCATCGCCATAATGACACCTAAAGTTAACCAGGCCAGACCCTGAACTTCCCCTCCACCTGCATCTAACAGCGGTGTTTACTTGTCTGGGTCACCACCAGGCTGTGCACGCCCCATGGCGGCCACACGTCCATCTTGTTCATAGCTCTGTCCACAGATGAACGCAACACGAGGCCCGGCCCCTGGCAGGTGCTCTGTAAGCACTCTCTGATGAAGAAGTGGACTGGATGTCACTGCCTGACACCGCCCAGGGCTGTTGCCCCAGCACACACTGCCTTGGAATCATCGGCGTGTGTGACCTGCTTCCCTACCCCCCCTAAACTCTGCACAGGAGCAGAGCCCATGCTAATTCACCCGGTCAGGCGGTGCCACTGAGCACACGGGCTTGGGCCCAACCGTTGTGGCCCCAGGGAGACCTTCCACAAGGGGCCTTCTCCTCCTTCCAGGCAATGCTCATTCCCTAGGGCCCTCTGCTCAACTGTTTGTGGACAGCCCCGACGACAAATGCTTTCAGAGGCTACGCGGCTGGCTTCCCTGGGGAGACACCAGTGCTTAGAAGAGCAAGGCTGTGCTAGGAGAGCCCAGGGCCCTGGGTCTGCCCCTGGGAGGCAGGGCTGCAGGACAAAACACAAAACCTGTCCCTGCCCTCCTCGCATCCCCCAAACCTTTTACCTGGGTGATGTCACATAAAATGCATGTCAAAGTCTGTTTTAAAGCAAAACAGAAGACGCATAAGGATGACCAGGGACGGAAGCAAAAGAACAGAGGGGCCAAGGTGAGTATGTGTAACACATCCTGTGTGTGCATGCACACACACACAAACGGATACACTCTGTACCTTTCATGTTCACATGGGCAGGTGGAGCCAAACTTCTTCCTGCACCAGCCCCTTCCCACTGAACACATACACACTGGCCCCCCAGTTCAGGCTTGCCGTTTCCCCAGCTCGCCCCGGACAGCAATGCGGAGGGGAAGTTGAGTACCAGGAAATAGCCTGCAGCCGGGATTACGGAGGCAGGACCAGCCTAAGAGCCCCTCTGGAGCCAGGAGGGCAGGAGGAAAGCTCTAAGGGCCGAGAAAGAGATAGAGCTGAAGCCCGCAGGACCAGTCTAGGGGGAAATCACCAAGGATGCACCTGGAAAATGAGATGCAAATTGCCAGGACTGGGGGCGAGGAGATGCTTATATGCAAATGAGCAGACCAGGCCTCTATTCGGATTAAGCTCAGTTATATTTTTAACCCCTTTTTGGCAGAATTCATCCCCAAACTGAGGGAGCAGGGATCGGCCCTCTCCATTCTGCAGAGGAAAAACAGACCCAGCCATGGAGAGTGTCTGAGTGGGTAGGGGAGAAGCAACTAAGTAAGCGCCCAGGCTCAGGGGGAGTCCAGAGCCCCATCCCAGATTCCACCCTTCACCACCCCCCAGGACCTGCTTGCAGCCTAAGCCACAGTGTACAAATGATCCAGCACCTAGCCGAGGGGCCGGGCCTGCATCTGGCAGCAGGAGCACGGGGCCCAAAGGATGAAAGGACAGAAACAAGGCCCAGAAGGGGAGGGAATAACCTGGCTGTGGAAATGGAAAAGGAGGAGGAAGGAAGCAGTCATAAGGAGGAACAGGGGCCTAGAGCAGGGTCTGCCCGGCACCCCCAGAGGGGAGCCGAGCAGAAGAGGCGAGAGGACCAGCTGCCAACCAGCTCACTTGCAGGGCAGGGGCTCCAGGAATTTTGAATATCTGCAATAGATGTGTGACCTTGGACAAGTCACTTAACCCCTTGAACTTGGTTTCATCGTTTAAAAGTAGAAACCAGCCATGCTAGCCCTGCCCACGCACAATGTAACCAAGGATCAAAGGAGGTAATGGAAGTGAAAGGCTTTACACAGTGCTGTGCAAACGGGAGCTGTTGTCACCAACCAGGGCATCAGCCGGGGAGTGGGGTCAGAAGGTCTTCCCCACCACTGAAAGGGACTGGCTGTGCTGGCTTGTGCTGGATTCATTCCTAATGTTCCCATACCTAGTGCTTTGAGGTGAGGTCAACCCCCAGGGGCCTCAGAATCAGGGAACTTAGCTTCTGGTCCCAGCTCTGGCGCCAGTCACCAGGGTAGCCTTGGGCAAGTCACTTCCCATCACTGGGCCTTAGCTTCCCCATGCGCAGAATGAGGGGTTTGAACTTGATGGTCTCTGAGGCACAGCCCCAAAGCCTGCTTTTTATGCAGAACAAGGAATCCTGCCGAACCCTTGGCGGCTGGGTGACCCGTGAGAACTCAATTTTTGTTTGGTTTTAGTTTTTGCTTCTTTAGCAAGAAATTCTTCTCTGCATTACATGGAGAAATGGAAAGCATTTTCACTTCCCCCTCAAAGAGAGGAGAATAGCCTTTATGTCTCTAAGAACTGGGCCTTTCCTAGCCTGAAGAGTGAGTCAACAGGTCTTATTCAGTGACTTGAAGGCTGGCTCTTAAATCCTATTATGGAAACAAAAATGGAGAAGTCAGGCCATTGTGGGATGGGCCTAAAAGAAAGGTTGGCAGAGCAGTGTGGAGGAAAGTAGGGGTAGGAATTGGGAAAAGGGGCCCTGACCGTGGGTTTGGACAGTGGATCCCATCCTCACAAATGTTCCAGAATGGGTCGTGGCCCAGAAAAAGCCAGGTGTGTTAGGCCTGACTGCTAGAGGGACATCTTGGCATGGCACTGTGATAGATCAGAATGACGTGACTCTCAAGAGCTCCCTTGCGGGGCGCCTGGAGGGCTCGGTCAGCCAAGCGTCTGCCTTTGGCTCAGGTCATGATCCCAGGGTCCTGGGACTGAGCCCCACACCGGGCTCCCTGCTCAGCGGGGAGTCTGGTTCTTGTCTCCCTCCGCCTACCACTCTGTCTGACGCTCTGCCTATTTGCGCTCTTTCTATATACATAAATACATCAAATAAATTAAATCTTTAAAAAAAAAAAAAAAGCTCGCCTGAGCAAGCACCCACTAAGCTTCTGGTTGTGGCTCGAGACCACACAGGGCACTTACGAGCCCTGGGGACCCTGGGCACCCAAGAAACCGGGAGAGAGAAGGTCCCGCTAACCTGAGTTAGGGCCAGAAACAGGGGTGACAGACACCTCAGTATACACATTCACTGTATTCCTTTACTTTGGTCTGAGAAGTGTTTGGGATGAATTTCCCCGGTCACCACAAGCCATGTTCGGATTGTCTGGACACCAATGCGGGCAGCATCAGAGAAAAGGCCAGATGACAGCAAACCACTAAGTCCACTCTGATACCAGTGGCCACCCGCGAGACAGAGACCCTCTGCCTCACATGATGACACTGAGGTGTGAAGAAGGTTTTTGTGTCTGTCGGGCAGCTTCCTGGGATTTATAAGTCAGCGTGCTCATTTCCTAGAGCTGCCGTAACAAATTAGCACAAATTGGATGGCTTAAAAGACAGAATTAATTCCGGAGGCCAGAAGCCTGAAATCAAGGTACCAGCAGGGAAGTCTCCTCCGAGGGCTCTAGGATAGGATCTTTTGTTGCCTCTTCCTGGCTTCTGGTGGGTTCGGCCAGGCCTTGGCACCCTTGGCTTACAGACCCGTCACCCTAATTTCTACATCTGTCCTCGTGTAGCCATCTTTCTCATATGCACATCCCCACATCCAAGTTTCCCCCTTCGCGTGAGGACACAGTCTCTGGGTTAGGGCCCACTCTAATCCAGTATGACCTCATCTTAACCTGATTACACCTGCAGAGACCCTATTTCCAACTAAGGCGACCATTACAGGTTCCAGGTGGAACATGAACTGGGGGCGGGAGGGGACACTGCTCAACCCAGGATAATCAGTAAGCTTTCATTTTGTCTTTACGCATACAAAAGAGACTATCACCCTCCCGAAGGACAGACCTCTGCAGAGCTCTGTTCGACTGTCCAACAAACATATTTACTCTAAGTTACAGGACAGAGATGAATGGGACATGCCCACCTATTCGGGCTGGGAGCACAAGTCCACCGTCGTAGGAAGTGCATAGTCTGGGCGAGGGCAGCTGCTGAGGGGCTGGGGGCCGTGAGTGAAGGACGGGCAAAGCGGAGTTGCAAACAAGGTGCCACAAACCAGAACAAGAGGGGGCTCCTCTGCACACAAACGGCTCGGATCCACGGGGGCCCCTCGCCTCAAGCACAGACACTTTAAGAAGCATTTCTGTACCTTGGCAGTGCCAGTGTTTTGGATAGGATAACTCTTTGTTGGAGGGCACTTACCAGCATCCCTGGCCTCTACCCAGTAGATGCCAATGCAAGTCCCCAGCTGTGATACCAAAAACATCTCCACACATTGCTAAATCTCTCCTTGGAGGCAAAATCTTGCCCAGTTAAGAACGCTGTCTTAAAGGTTCAGAAACAACAGTGTCCAGAAAAGAAGTAGGCTATACCCCTGACTACTAGAAAGGCCCAGACATTTGCTGATACAGGCCTTCTCTCCCATCACCCCCCCAACCCCACCTTTTCTAAGAGGACATCTAATGAACTGTTGAGGCATGATTAAAATCATGCTTATCCTGGGTACCATCACTTACTACACAGAAGCTTAGACCTTACGATAGAATCAGCTGGCAGAATCCATGAGCCTCTGATGGAAGACATGTTAGAATTTTATCCGTGGGCGGGAAAACCATTTTGGATCCAAGGAAAGGGACCCAGAGCCAGAGCTGGCCCCACCCCTCCCCAGGGCCCACATCACAGAGCCCACCTTGAGTCCAGCTGGCTACTACTAATGTCCACGAGGCCAATGGACATGCTTTCCTGGCAGGAGTCCTCACTGATTTCACAGAGGTCCATCTAGGTTTAAGCAGAACCCTAGCCAGTGCTGGGAGGTACGGAAAACAGTCTTAGCTATGAGAGTGGGCAAAAGTTAGCCAGAGAGACGGAGCCCCAGTCAACAAGGCTAGGATTCAGGCAGGCTCCAGCCCACTGAGGAGCTGAACTGCCAGGGCCAGGCGGCTGGACCCGTCATGCCCGGCTGAGCCTGGGGGAAAGCCAGAGCTCATGGGTCCTTGGGGACACCAGGGATCCACCCGTGACGCACAGGCCGGCAGCGGAGGAGCCACTAACGTTGGTAGCCGCGACGCAGCAGCTGGCTCCTGTCGGAGGGAAGATCCCGGCCTTCGTTCTCCACGCTGCATTTGGGGGATTTCCCGGTTGGTAAATTGCCCATTTCCCGTCACCTCCGAACAAAGTCAGCCCTGACATTGATGGGGTCCGAGGAAAGCCGGCAGTGGCAGGGACTGCAGGAGGTGGCCTGCCACAGGGGGCAGCAGAGCTGGGCTTCAGACTGGGACGAGCCTCGGCTGCTTTGCCTACAGTAGGTATCTTACCCTCTCTGAGCCTCAAAGTTCCCCTCTATAAAATGGAAGGAACAGGAGAGACCTACACCAAACGACTTTAGAATTAAATGAGATGACAGACATAAAGCTTTGGCATATCACCCAATACAAAGAAGTCCTTAGCAAACGTGCTTTATTGTTATGCCAACCCATCTGGCAGACGTTCCAGGAGGGACCCGCGCTGTCGAAGTGGCCCCTGCCGGGCCAGTGCACAGCAGCATCTGCTGGCGGAGCCGCAGGACTTAGGGAGTGTCTATCCAGATATCCGCTTCCGCATCCACAGACAGCCACCCCAGCACTGTCCTTGCAGCTTCAAGGGCTGGGAGAGCAGAGCGCTCCAGAGAAAGGATGCCTCTGAGATCCTCCACTGTTCCAGCCCCAGCAGAGAAGTACAGGGCTCCGTGTTCCAGCACCTGCCCTGCAGGGGTCTTTATTTTCGCTTGCCAGGGAGCCACGAGCTGTGCACTTGAGAAGCTTGTGCAGAGTTTCCAGTCGTGTTTATCAGTGGTGTGGCTCCCAGGTGGCCACCAGCTGGGCTCGGGCACCTCAGGCATCTGCAAGCCTGCCCTCCTAGCACTCCCCACCGCCCTTCAGCACAGCCGCTGAGGTCCAGAGCGCTCAGTCCAGACTGCAAGGCGAAGGTGCGCCTGCTGACGGCAGCAACATGCCTCAGGGTGACCCCCTCTGGGAGCAGATGAGTGGGCAGGGCCAGCGCTTCTTGAAAAGGAGTCAGAAGTCCTGGCTTGCATTAGAACAGCCCCATCAGAAGCTAGAGACAATGAACGAACGTCCTCAGATAGCCTCAGAGAAGCAGTCCTCGGTAAGGAAAGTCAGGGCCAAAGCTACTTTGCAACAGGTGCCCCTCACTTCCCTCCCTTCCTCTCTTTGGCCACATCACACTTGATCATTGAGATCTGTCTCCACCGATCCGGGAGAGCACAGGCCGTGGCTGATCTGCTTGTTGCTGTCTCCCCAGCACCTGAATAAATCAATACCTCTAAGTCACTGTATGTGAAAAAGACAAAGCATAGGATAGCAGGTGACCTCGAAACATTTCATGAACCCAATGAGCATTGCTCCTGCTAACGCCCCATGGTCTGAGAAGACTGTAGAGACCGCAGTGCCCCATGATCAAGGCATTTAATACAGTAGGATATGGACAGACCAGCCCAGCTGTGACTCAGGTCCTCCCTCTTCCTCAACCTTTTCCAAGCCCATGGAGACGAAATCCACAGAGACCCTGCGAATAATCATCACTTGCTAAATAGCACCAGAGTTATGGACCTTAAAATGCAGGGCACATGCTGCCCTCTAGAACTTTCCCACACATCAAGAACTCCAGGTGGAGAACCATATTCTGATATTGCCTTGATCTTGGTGTTAACAAAAATAAACTCGTAAGAGGTTTTCATGAAAGCCCACACCTTCTGCACATGTCAGTGTCCTAAGGGAAAACAAGAGAAATGTGAAATTGGACCTACTGTCGCCTTCCCAGACTACCCCATCATTGATGCTACGGTTAGCCACCCCTCCGCCTCCCCCACCACAAAGCAGGGTCTGTATGATCTGTGACGTGTCCGTTCTCAAATGGAAATAACAGCTTCCAGCCTTCACCCCGCGACTCCATCTCTAGGTTTTCCTTCCTTAAGAAGCAACAATCGCAAAGCCAATTTAACTCCTCCTAGGAAGATGTCCCATGGTATCGGACTTTGATCCCGAGGACACTTCCGGGAATATCGAGCAATTACAGACCTCTGAGTCTGCGTCAGGATATTATAGTAAACATAATCTACCGCTTGTGACCAGTGACGCTTCACCCAACCCTATCTGGGCTCTGCTGTGCCACAAGATGCCAGAGAGACTGATAAGCCAATTGCTTATGACTTGAGAGCAACAGCATCTGGGTACAAATTGATAAAGAAGCCCTAGAGATTATCACAAAAGTCAAGAAGACTTAAAACTAATTCTCTGTCCTTGCAATTATAAACCCTTTTTGCAAATCTTTCCCAAGGACGAGCCTTCCCTCTTAATTATGCCACAACGTATGCATCCCTGAAATGAGAGGCTCTGCTCGGCATTTATGACTATATGCTTATCTTCCAGCCTGAAGATGCACTTCCCATTGCTGATGTGCTGAACTAGCTACTTACTACGCCAGGTTCCAGAAAACTACCCCTGACAGCAGCCTACCGAGGGGGCAGATGGCTGCAAAGATGGAGGTGTGAATGAGACATGATAAGGGGCGCGGGAACACGATGTGCTGCAGAGAGGAATCGTAACAAAGACCCTGCTCCCCTAAAGGAGAAAGGACCCCTCCCCCAACCCAAGCAGCAGAACAGCATGGGGGACTGTCAGTGCAGGGACAGGTTGGAAGAACCGAGGCAGACAAGTGGAATACATGTCCCTATTTTTAAGGGCTTTGCAAGTTAATGGGGGGAGACAATGCCCACAAAGATTTCAAGCTAAATATCCAAGTCAGTAATGCAGAGCAAGTGCTGTAGGAACCCAGAGGAGAGTTGACTGTATACCTTGGTGGCAGTGGGGCTTCCGTGGGGCAGGATTCGGACAACAGGAGACTGGTCTCTCTAGCAGTATTTTTCCAATGGGCTAAAGAAGAGGTGGTATTAAGGCTCTGAGGTGGCTGGGAAAGGGCTCCAAAGCCCTTCAGGGAGATAGCGAGAGGGGAGGCACAGAGGTGGGTAGAGACGGGCAGAAAGCAGCAAAGAGAGACTGAATGTAAGAACTAGGAACACAAACTCCCAAAGCTGGGTGACCTTAGTCCTCATTGGCCTGAGGCGGTCCCAGTTTACTTCCACTGGCCCACTGTAATTATTAATAGCATCCCCTTACAATCTCACAAGTGTCCCAGTTTAAATGAAAAATTATACGGTCACCCTAGTCAGAAGGATCTTTGGGCGATCACCTTCCATCGGTGGTCAGTCCTACAACACACCCAGGGGTCTGAGAGCATGTGGCCCCCCTCCTGAAGGAGCCTTGCCAGCCCAGACCTACAGCATCCTCATTCCTGCCAGGAGCCTCCCATTCCCAAGCACCCAGATTCCTTCTCTACCCCATCACCATCCCTGAGAAGTCCCTGTTGCCTCCAGAAAAGGGAAAGGGGCTCATTTCAATTTAAAAAACATTAAAGACCTATGTAGAACAAGAAACTCCATGAACAATGAGAAGATTTTGCCGCAGACTGGGAGCAGACACTCCAGTGTGCGCAACGGAGAATGGATTTGTAGTCAGAATATGCAGGAAATCCCGACACACCAAGAAGAAAAAGACAAACCACTCCATGGGAAAATGAGCCCAAAAAACAAGTAGGCAAGTCACAGAAGAAACCCAAACGTCACTAATCACAAAAGGATGTTCAACCTCACTCACAATTTTTTAAATATAAGTTGAACAACAAGGAGATACTCTTTTATACTCACCAAATGAAAAAAATAAAAACCTTTTTTAAGTCTGAAATGTCAAGTGGTGGTGGGCAAACAGGTACTCTCGAGCAGTTTGATGGGCGATCGCTTGGAAGAACAACTTTGTTCTATCCAGGAAAGTGGAAGATGTAGGGCTCCACAGCCCAGAAATTCAACTCCTCGATGTCCATCCTAGCAAAATTCTCTCGCCATGGCATAAGGAGACCCATATGTCCCTGTACAAAAGAATACTTAGGTGCCCAAGAGTAGCAGTGAAAAAAATTGGAAAAAAATCTAAACGTCCCTTGGCAGAAGAATGGACAGATCGGGTTGGTATGGTCCCACAATGAACACGCTAGAGCACTTAAAATGAATGAACCGGAGTTCCAAGAATCAGAGGGCGAAGCCTCAGTCTGTCGACGGGGGAGAGCAAGTTGAAGACGTGCACAGCCTAATGCTGCCTGTGCGTACTTCCGAATACACACGACTTTACGTACGGTCTACGGAAACGGACGTATGTAGCAAAAGTCTAAGATCACGAGTACGATGATAAACTCCGAATTCAGAGGAGTAGTTACCTCTGGGGAAGAAGGTCAGACACGGGATCTGGAGGAGGAGGGTTCAGGGGGCTTCTATTGGATCTGTAACTTTTTTTTTTTTTTAATGTGAAGCAACTATGGCAAATGTTAAAATTTAACAAAACTGAGTGGTAGACAAACAGAGGTTCCTTATATTATCAGCCTCTCCATTTTCTCGTATTCTCGAAATACAAAGAGGCTGGGTACGTGAGATAGTACAGGCGTGCTGAGGAGCGAAGGCTGTAAACTAACAGGCCACGGCTGACGCAAGCCTGGGTGTCCTTGCTAAGTCCTTACACTGACAGCACCAACCCCGCAAGCCTGGCAGTCACATGGGGGCCAGGATGACTCCCAAGCCTCTGGCTGAATGCGGACAGAGCTGGTGGGTGAAAGTGTGGTTCCCCTCAGTCCCCTTTCCCTCCTCTGTCTCTGGCCAGCCTTTGTTGATCCTCTGCCCCGTTGGTCTTTAGCACCTCACAATGTCCACTTGGGCAAGTGTCCTCTCCTCTTGGTTGTGTCAGAGAAGAACACAGTTTTCATCTACCAGGTTGACAAAAATTACAATGTTTGACACCGCCCAATAGCACAGGCATGGATTTGTTCCACAACACACTGGTATAAGAAATGGCACATTCTCCTTTGTCTAAATCCAACTAAATTTGGCTACAAGACCCCACTCTCCAGGTCTGACAAAAAATTCAATCTTAGTCATGTTTTGAGGGTGCCTCTCCCTTTTGAAGATCCTACTAAAGTCCTTGGGAGGGTTATACATTCCAAAAATGCAGAGAAGGGGCAACTAAACTTTAGTCCCTCACGGGCGACACTGTGATGCCCATTGTCCCAGCCACCATGGTCTCTCCAAGGCACCAGCTCCACTTGCTCCACGCCAGACTTAGAAGGGGAACCCAAGAGAGAGCACATCGCTTAGCTCTGTCTCCTGGAATATGGAAGCCACCCTCTCAGAGGTCCAGCCGCCTCACACAGCACTGCGCAAGTCCAGGCCACACCCCTTCCTCAGTAACCTGCTCTCCCAAACCTACCTCGGCAGCCCCCCCCCCACCAATGCCCCCAACATCAGCTTCCACAGCCCATTTAGATGCCTACCCTGATGTATTGTCGAGTTTGGAAGGGAAACTGCTTTTATGGACTCAACTGTGTCCCAAAAATATGTATGTTGAACCCCTAATCCACAATGGTACTGCATTTAGAGAGAAAGCTTTTAAAGAGGTAATTAAGGTTAAATGAGGATATATACAGGTCAGGCCCTAATCCAATATGATTGGTGTCCTTGTAAGAAGAGGAAGAGACACACAGAGAAAAGGCCGTTGGCAAGCCAAGAAGAGAGGCCTCAGGAGAAGCTGGCCTTGCCAGCCCCTCGATCTTGGATTTCCAGCCCCCAGAACTGTGAAAAAAAAAAAAAACTTTCTTTCTTTGTTTAAGCCAGTCGGTCCACGGTATTTATGATACCCCTTACAAACTCATACAACGTCCAAGGGCGTGTGTGTGAGGTGAGAGCTACGACCCTCGAATCCAGGCAAGGGACCGCCCCCCCACAGCCTGTGCAGTGGCTCTCCACGTCCACTCTGCTTGGCTTTGGGGTCAGGGTGACCCTTTGAGTGTGAGTAAACCCCCCAGGGACGAGCGGAGGGGGAGGTCCAGGGTGGAGATCCCACGTTTACTAATACAGAAGGCAGGTTGACGTGAGCACGTTTTTACCCAAGCTGCAAAACATTACCAGTGATTCTCTCTAGGCAATGGGAGTGTCTGTGTTTTCTCAATGTTCTAAATGAGCACATATTGGTTTTGTAATAACGAAAATAGTAAGTTTTTACCTTGTAAAATTTCTACCATCTTCCGGGCCCAAATCCAAAGCCCCTTTCTCCACATGCAGCTCCCCCAGAGCTGAGCACATGAGCTTTTCCTTCTCCTCGGAAAGCCCATGAGAGTCGGGCTGCTTCCGTCTGGACTCACATGTGCATGATTTTGCTCCCCTGATCGCCACCCTCCTTCCCGTGGCCCTCAAAGAGCGCCCTGCCCACTCAGCGTGGCCCTGTCCCATATGAACATTAACCACTTTTTCAAGCATGGCTCCAGATTTTTAAAACAAAACTGAACAATACCTATGATCCTCCTTATTTTGCAAATTTGGAGTGTAACCCTCAAGGGTTGGCGAGCCGTGAGTCTCAGGGCCAGAGAGCAGACACCAGGCCTGGCTCCATGTCCTCCCAGCATAACCACAGGCGTGGCTCTGGGTTGGACCCCCGGCTGGACAGACCCCCAATCCTCGGCTCTCGCTGGGGCTTCCATGTTCACCTCATCCGGGTCGGGCGGCTCTGGCTGCCATTTCAGATGAAGAAGAGTTTGTTGGCATGGGGAGAGGGCCTGGGTGAGCATGGTGCAGTGTGGTGAGTGCCGTCTTTCTCTCTCTGCTGTGCCAGGTCCCATGAGAGCACTTTTCAAGGGAGATGAAAAAATTCAACTCAGGCGTGTAGAATTACCAGTCTCCCTCAGTTAACAGACTAAAGCACCGTTCTTCAGCAGTCTTCTTGGGGATGAAGGAGGTGTTTTGATCTCTGCCTAACTCACGGTTCAGAACTGGGACAGGGGAGAGAAGGTGTCCTATAAAGACGCTGTCAAATGCCACAAGAGTCCACCTGACCACCGGGAACCCTGCTGTCCTTCCCTCTGTTAAATGTGTGGGCTAACTCTAGGGCAGCATTTCTCCACCTTGCCATTGTTGGCATTTTGGACGGGATCATTCTTCATCGGAGGGCCTGTCCTTGCACCGTCAGCGTTGAGCTGCATCGCTGGGCTGCCCCTGGGCGCCAGAAGTCTCCCCTCACTCGTGACCACCAAAAATGTCTGCAGATGTTACAAAAGGACTCCTGGGAGACAAAACTGCCTCTGGTTGAGAAGCACTGCCCTAGAGTTCTGTGCTCTCGGTCTTCCCCCAACACAGGGTCAGTACCTGAGCAGAAGTATCAGACTGGGCCCTTCATGACCAGACACCAGGGGGCACAAAGAATACAACGGAAATAGGGACCTCGACACTGAATCACAGATACAAAGCTCGCGGAGAAGGTTGAAAGCAATGAAGGACCCCTTCATTCAATCAGGCAATCAGCAAGGACGCATGTGTTCACCGGTGGGTTATTACCCCTGGGTGCTGTGCTGGCTGGTGGATGCAAAGACCAAGGAGATAAACCGAGTCCTTGCTTTCTCTCTAGCAGGAAAACAGACCTTACACAATCGGTTGTGACCACGTGTGATAAGGTTGATGATGGAGAAGTACAGGGGGCTCTGAATGAATTTACGAAGGATGAACTCAGGGACTAGGAAAGGACCCTTTGCATCATTCGGAACTATAGAGTGTTGGTCTACCTGGCAAGCTGTCCTTTCCCTGCCCAGCCCCCCTCACCAGGCTCCTCAGCCCCGCCCCCAGATCTGGAAGCCTCGCTGTGACAGGTAGGCCCCACGTACTGAGGGTGTGTCGGGGGGATCCAGTTGACTTTGCTCCCAGGTGTAACTTCTGATTCCATTTTGAGCCAGCTGAGGCCGTGGAGTAATCGAATTAGGCAAATATTATGGGGAAGAAAATGGGCCTGTAAGTAGCTTAAAGTGATGGAAATGACCTGAAGGTGGCCATGCAAATGGTCTGTATAATATCCTGTAATAACCCTGTCCAGGCAGCCCGAGGAGGCAGGCTTCCAATAATGAGGTGTCTGATTAGAATAATGTTCAGTGGGAGAATGTGTGAGTGTCCGCATAAATCAGGCCTGGAGAGCCTCCCCAATTAGCCAGGAAGGAGACAGGCAAGGTGGGTGCCAACGCTACGCTGGGAGGCTGCCGGGCAAGCTGCAGACGTGGGGGAAGAAAACTAATCGTCCTCACAGCAATCCTGACATTTTATAGCACTCTACAGTTTATAAACCCTTTTCCTGAGCAACAGTTCACCTAGTCCCCACACAGCTGTTCTAAAGATTAAATGAGGTAATGGCGTCTTGTGAGATAATTACTGGCCAGTCTGGGTCGTGATTTTAGCCCCAGCCCCCAGCATGGTGTCTGGCACATAGCAGCTGTTCAGCAAACCGAGGCTGGTAAGGACCACGTAGCAGAGCGATGACTGTTCTCCAATCATCTGCTTTTCTCCTTGTTGGCACTGGGGACACTAGCAAGCTCAAACACATCCTCAGAGAGCTTCCTTTCCCTTCCCCGCTTCCCCGGGGGGGTAGATGAGCTTTGTTCTCAGCAGTCGGCTACTTGAGAAATGTCAGGTCCCCTCTTGATCCCCCCATCTCTGCCCCAGCTGACAAGAAGCTGGGTTCACTGGGCCCACAAGGCACCTCATCCATCCAGTAACTGGGTGCTGCATGTCTACACGGACCATTCATTCATTTATATATTCAGAACTAATTGTGGAATAGCCAGTGTGAGCCAGGCTCGGGCACACAGGGGGGAGTGAAAAATGGAGAGCGGCACCAGCCCTGGGAGCCCAGGCCTGGCAGAAGACACTCGGCCTGTGCACACACCTCCTGTCTGGGGTTCCAGAAGCAGAGAGCGGGGCAGGCCACAGAGCCTCTGGGGAGAGAAGTGGCTACTGGCTCCCCGGGGGTTCCCCACTGCGGCCCTGTGGGCCTCACCACTCACCTCTGGGAAACAGTTCTAGTCTCTGTTTCACAGAGGAAGAGACGAAGGATCTTGCCAAAGACGGTGAAGCTGACAAGCAAAAATTTCGCTTCAACCAGGTTCCAGGTGCCACATCTGGTCTTTGATGTGTACGCAAATGTACGTGCTGACAAACCCACGTGCACACCACAGCGTCATGTGCAGGCCCCCAAGTGGCAGCTCACACGCACACTCGGTGTCCTCAAACACCCACACGCAGAGCAGCTCCACAGCCACGTGCACACCAGGCGACCCCGGACGCCACCTGACCTCTTGGGCTTTTATGTTTCGTGCCCAAGAGTAGTCACTTGTGGGGAGTGGCTCAAGCCCTGCACCCTATGCTGAGACCCACAGCGACCTTGGTGTGACCCCCTGAAGCCCAAACAAATGTGAAGGTTCCTCACAGAAAATCCATGATGTACAAATGCACTTCCTGCCGAGGGGATGAGTGCCGAGTGCTCCCCGCCGCCCTAGCTCAGACACTCCCTAACAGAATGCCCGAGACTGCGCGGCTCAAACAACATGCATTTGTTTTGACCCCGTTCTTGAGGCTAGAAGTCTGGGACCCACGCGTCGGCAAGGTGGGTTTCTGCTGAGACCTCTCTTCCTTGGCTTACAGATGGCCACCTTGTCACTGTGTCGTCCCTGGCCTTTCCTCTGTGCTCCTGCGGGGAGGGTGGGGGAGGTGAGGAAGGGGGAGGGAGAGCACTCACAAGCGAAGGCTCGCCTGTCTCTTCCTCTTTTTATAACAACACCAGTCCTATCCATTAGATCTCTACCCTATGACCTCATTTAACCTTAATTACTTCCCTAAAGGCCCTATCTCCAAATACGGTCACATTGAGAGTTAGGGGTCCAATGTACGTTTGAGGGAGTCACGGTCAGTCCACAAGACCTCCATACCATGAGCTGGAGGCGAACCCTAGGGCAAAGGAGAGTAGGCACACACCAAGAGCTGCGTGTCACATCCCCAGGAGCAGCCCCTGCAGGGTCCAGGTTGCGCCACCCCTCAGACACAGCCTCCTTCCGCACCAGAGGCCTGCAGCATAAGCTCCCAGAGGAGAACGCCGTCACGAAGCAGAAAGGCTCTGATGCAGACTCTTCCGGGTAGTCAGAAACCTCCCCTCCTCGCCCCTCCCCAGCCTCTGTAGACAGAGCAGGGGGTACACCTGGTCCAGGAGCAGCGGGAAGTAACCCTCTGGGGCCCCTAGGTGGCCAGCTGCAGCCACACAGCCTTCTGACAAGTGTGTCTGAGACAAGGAGACACGAATCTGCACAACCGGGGAATCGTTCAACCAGGCAGCGGGGACATCGGATCCCAGCCTGCACAGGTGGAAGAGCACCTAGGCACAAGCCCACCCATGGCCCTCGTTTTACAGACAGGGAAACTGAGGAAAGGGTTTGCCCAAACTCTAACTAGTCTCCACCCTATGTGCTACCGGCTTTTATGAACCTCTAATCCAAACTTCTTCCAGCCAGTCTCCAGAGTGATCTTTCTCAAAATGCAGGCAAAGGGCCCCCATGTCCAGAGCGCACCCCAGGAATGTGTTTCAAGATGTCTGAGGTGGCCCCCAGCATGTTAGTAAGCCCCCCCGCCGGTGGAACTGGTGCACTCCAAAACTTGGGAACGATGCCCCGGACGGGTCTGGTGTGCTGTGACAACTCTGAAGCTACTGAGCGACACAGGGACAGAGAGAGGAAGCATCGAATGGTGCATGGTAGGAGGGTAGTCCCCTGGCCCGTAACCAGCACGAGCTTGTGGACAGCCCCACGCGGAATAATGCAGGGAAAGGAGACCCCACTTGGTCAGCAAGGTCAGCCAAGTCCGCCCTCGGGATCAAGAGCATGCCATTACTGCAGTCAAATTGTCCTCACATCAGAAATGTAGGCACAGTCTTTCCTTTGGGGACCCAGGATTTGGCTCACAGAACAGTAATAGCCCGCCGAGCACGGAAATCCTGATGTTTAACGTGGAAACCTCACGTACATAGAAGTACACCAGACATGTGCACACTGCCTCTCCCTCAGTTCAACGACCAAGCTGTGCTGGGCTATGAGGCCACCTGGTGGCCACAGGACAAACTGTCTCACCTGACCCCTGACTTCTTGGCTTTTGGGGTGACGCAAGACTCACCTCCCCTTTTCTCTCTCTTTTCTTACTTCTTTCAGTTGACTCCCTCTAAGAGCATCTCTGCCATGCATAATCACACTGACATCCTTTTTGATCCCTTTCCTCTTATTAAATTACATCACTTGGGATTTTCAAATTCAAATGCCTACAGGGGCCAACAAGAAAATGTTTTCACTACATAAAGAGGACCTGGTTGTGTAGGCACCTAGCCTACTGTCACCCTGTGGAAGGTTAGTGCTAGAGGACCAGGTTGCCAGGCTTCCCAGAGCCAGAAATCGGGAAGCTTTTTGACAACATTTTAATATCCTGGCAGGTAAGTTTTCCTTTAAAATGTTATATGGTTACTGTGTGGTATACAGATGGTCTTTGACCTACAATGGTTGGACTTAATGATTTTTCATCTTTACTATGGTGCAAAAGCAATATTCATTCAGTAGCAACTGTACTTCGAATTTTGAATTTGAATCTTCTCCCAGGCTCACGATAGGCTGGGATCCTCTCTCATGATGCAGGACAGTGGCCATGAGCACAGCTTGCAGCCAGCCGTGAGAGTAAAAACCCGGCACACTGACAGCCATTCTGCACCCATACAGCCATTCTGTTTTCACTTGCAATACAGTTATCAATAAATTACGTGAGATATTCAACACTTTATTATAAAATAGGCTTTGTGTTACATGATTTTGCCCAATTGTAGGTTGATGTAAGTGTTCTGAGCCTGTTTAAGGAAGGTGAGGCTGAGCTATGATGTTTGTTGGTTTAGATGCATTAAATGCATTTTCAACTTAAGATATTTTCAACTGTAATAGGTTTATCAGGATGTAACACCATCATCATAAGTCAAGGAAGATCTGTACTTGAAATTTGCTAAGAGGGTACATATTAAGTGTTCACACACACACACACACAGAACTATGCAAGGTGGTGGATACATTCATTAGCTTGGTTGTAGTGATTATTTTACAACATATACTATTTCAAAGCATCAAGTCATATACCTTACGTCTTTGTCACTTACACCTCAATAAAGATAGAAAAATAAAGTAAAAATTTAAAAACTGTAGAAATGATTGCTATGGGGCCAACGGCAGAGGCCCAACAACGCCCACCTGAGGCCACACTCCTGATGCTGGGATGCCTCCTGCCTCCTGCCTCCCGGCCTCGCTTCTTGTCTCTGCCTTGCCACTTTCCACTGCTACATCCAAACCCTTAGACATCAGAGGAGGACTTAGGTCGATGCTAATAGGAGGAAAACTTGGGCTTTTAACCAAAATCAGGCATTTAAAGAAGCCGTGCCATCAGCTTCAGTCGCAATCCCTTGAGAGAGCCCAGGCTCTCCCTGACACATTTCCATAGATCTCCACCTCTTCTAAATTAACCTGCTTCCCTCAAGCACGAGGATTCTAGATAAATAAAAAATGAGTTCTTATTCAATGGAATTGTTTTTCTGTTTTGTTTAATTACTAGTATTGTGACAGCATTATTTTCTACCATTTCCAATGCAAATGCGCAGTGTTCCTGCTTCATTGTGGATTAAGCTGGGTTTATGAGCTAACCCTGGAAGCTAACCACCACTTAAAACCTACTCCTGTGGGGAAATGTGTGCTAAATTCCTAAGACCCAACTTTTACAGATCAGCTCCAGGAACTCCAGCCTGTCGGGACACTGGGGGCTGCCTGGGAAAACTCTGTGTTTTGAGGATTGCCTTCTCCTTTCACACCACTCTTACTAGTATCGCAGACTATGAGTGTGGAAGATGCTTAGAAATCAGGTAGGCCACCCTCTCAGGTCACAGATGAGCAGAGTGTTTACATGTGAGAGTACAACAAGATGGAGTGACATGCCCCGATTCACTCAGCTAGACAGTGATTCGGGTCCCCAGACACCCAGTGCAGAGACTACAGTCTTTTCAGATGATGGGAAATACCATGCCCACAAGGCAGCCAAGGGAGAAAAGAAATAAAACAATAGCAGCCAATATTTATTGAATACTGGTATGTGCCGGGCACCATGCTAGGCACTAAAGTGCATTTAATGTTCCAAAAGCCCTATCAGGTAGTACAAATATTATTTCCACTGTACGGGAAGAGACTTCTGAGGTCAAGATGACTGGATTAAGAAGATGTGGTCCATATATACAATGGAATATTACTCAGCTATCAGGAAGAACGATTTCTCAACATTTGCTGCAACATGGACGGCACTGGAGGAGATAATGCTAAGTGAAATAAGTCAAGCAGAGAAAGACAATTATCATATGATTTCTCTCATCTATGGAACATAAGAACTAGGAAGATTGGTAGGGGAAGAAAGGGATAAAGGAAGGGGGGGTAATCAGAAGGGGGAATGAAGCATGAGAGACTACGGACTCTGAGAAACAAACTGAGGCCTTCAGAGGGGAGGGTGGTGGGGGAATGGGATGGGCTGGTGATGGGTGGTAGGGAGGGCACGTATTGCATGGTGCAGTGGGTGTTATACGCAACTAATAAAGCATCGAACTTTACATCAGAAACCAGGGATGTACTGTATGGTGACTAGCATAATATAATAAAAAATTATTAAAAAAAAAAAAGATGTCAGCCCAGAGTCACACAGTAACTTCAGAGTTAATGGTCACAGTTAATAAGTGACAGGGAATTCAAGCAACTACACTCTTAATCAAGGGGGTGCTTCCAGTTGCCCACCTACCTCCCTCCCCGCTCCCCTACCCCCAAAGGAAGAGCTTGGCCACCTAGCCATGTGGTGGAGGGAGTGCTTCACAAACCCCGGATTTGCATCCTTCTGTCCCTGTTGTAAGAGAGGTGGCCCTGTGGTGTCACATTTTTCTGTTGAGGAGTACTCAGTAGGACCTTTCATTTCAGGTAATACAATAGTCTAGATGTCCAGAAAATTCTCACAGTGAAGAACACCAAAAATATGATGAATAATAATAAATTAATTTCATGAATACATAGCTGAGCTGGGAGAAAGAAAAATCCTCAAAGGCCAAAAATCATCAGAAAGCCCAATCTTAAGGAGGTAAGTCCCACTAAAGCCTGGGATGAGGGGTGATCAGATGATTCCATTAGCCAGGAGCTTGGGTTTTAATGACAGACGTGAGGGTAAGGAGCTTAACAGACCAAGTCTGTACTCAAGAGGAATGAGAGGCAGCTGAAAGACCCTGTCACAAAGCTGGGACACTTCTACAGCCTAAATAAATCTATCCCACACCTGGAGATGGTAGGGATTCCTGTCCATCTCTGCTCTGGTAGTTTCTAATCAGGGCGCCTGGGTGGCTCAGTCAGTTAAGCATCTGCCTTCAGCTCGGGTCATGATCCCAGGGTCCTGGGATCGAGTCCTGCATCAGGCTCCCTGCTCAGCAGGGAACCTGCTTCTCCCTCTACCCCTCCCCCCCCACTCGTGTGCTCGCTCGCTCTCTCTCTTTCACAAAAATGAATGAATAAAATCTTTTTTTAAAAAATTCCTAATTAAAAAATGGCCCTCGTGTGGATTGGGATCTGAAACTTGTACCAGCTATGAGACACCACAACAAAAAAAATTATTTTAAAGTGGTTTGCTTGGAAAACACAAACACACAGACCCTCTCTGGAGGAACATAATTCAAACTAAGACATCAAAGAATTCCTACAGATAAAGCACTAAAGAAATGATTTCAGACTCTGTACTTTTGATCCCTTGCAGCATTACTCACAATAGCAAAGATATGGAAACAAGCTATGTCTCCACTGACAGATGAATGGATAAAGAAAATGTGGTATAAACATACAATGGAATATTATTCAGCCTTCAAAAAGTAAGGAAATCCTGCCATTTGCAACAACTTGGATGATCCTGGAGAGCATTATGCCAAATGAAGTATGTCAGAGAGAGAAAGACAAATACTGTGTGATATTGCTTCTATGTGGAATTTTTAAAAAATAGTTGTGGGGCGCCTGGGTGGCACAGCGGTTGGGTGTCTGCCTTCGGCTCAGGGATCGAGCCCCACATCAGGCTCCTCTGCTAGGAGCCTGCTTCTTCCTCTCCCACTCCCCCTGCTTGTGTTCCCTCTCTTGCTGGCTGTCTCTATCTCTGTCAAATAAATAAATAAAATCTTTTTAAAATAAATAAATAAATAAATAAATAAATAAAAATAGTTGAACTCAGAGAATCAGAGTACAATGATGGTTGCCAGGAACCAGGGGATAGGGGAAATGAGGAAATGGGGAGAGATTGGTAAAAGTTATAAGATGAATAAGTTCTCAGGATCTAATGGTGATTATAGTTTATCATATACTTGAAATTAGCTAAAAGGAAAGATCTTAAGCATTTGCTATATATATATATATATATATTTATATATATATATATATATATCAGATCATCACATTGTATACTTTAAGTATATTAGAATTTTATTTGTAAATTACAATTCAATAAAGTTTGGGGGGACGATCTCACAATCACAAATTACAGGACAAAAGACGGTGAACATCACTAACCATCAAGGCAGTGAAAATCAAAACCCCAATGAGATATGACTTTACATCTGTCAGAATGGTTAAAACCAAAAAGACAAGAAATGACAAGTGTTGGTGAGGGTGAGGAGAAAAGGGAACCCTTGCATACTGTTGGTGGGAATGTAATTTGGTGCAGCCGCTGTGGAAAACAGTATGAAAGTTCCTCAAAAAATTAAAAATAGAACTACCCTCTGATCCAGTAATTCCACTACTAGGTATTTACCCAAAGGAAATAAAAATACTAATGCAAAAAGATGCACCCGTATGTTTATTGCAGCATTATTTACAATAGCCAAGTTATGGAAGCAGTGCAAATGTCCACCGATAGATGAATGGATAAAGAAGATGCGGTCTATATGTACGATGGAGTATTGCTTGGCCATAAAAAGAAAAATGAGATCTTGCCATTTTTGACAACATGGATGGAACTAGAGGGTATTATGCTAAGTGGAATAAGTCAGAAAGAGAAAGACAAATACCATATGATTTCACTTACATGTGGAATCTAAAAAACAACACAAATTAAAAGCTGAATCAAACCTATAAATACAGAGAACAAGCAGATGGTTGCCAGAGGCAGGAGTGGGTGGGAAATGGGCAAAATGGGTAAACAGAACTGGGACACACAGGCTTCCAGTCATGGAATGAATAGGACATGGGAATAAAAGATACAGTAGAGGGAATCTAGTCCATGGTATTGTAACAGTGTTGTGTGACAATAGATGGTAGCTTCACTGGTGGTGAGCACGCATAATGTAGAGACTCGTTGTACACCTGAAACTAATGTAACGTTGTTGTTAATAATACTCAAATAAAAGAGAAGAAAGTTACAGGACACTACAGGAAACAAGTACCTGTAGGGAAAAGCCAAAGGGGGAGAAATGATGTGGGCTCCAAGGTGCTGAAGCCAATGCAGGTAGTGAAAATAAAAGTACAACTGACAGGCACAGGACACTTACTGTAAGCAGTACCCTGTGCTGGGAGCTCTACATGGACATATCCCCGCAGCCTTTAACTGCGGATTCCACCAGTCACCCAAAGCTGCCTTTGGAATAAGCTTAAAACAGCAGAACTAAAGGGACACCTGGGTGGCTCAGTCGGGTAAGCGGCTGCCTTCAGCTCAGGTCATGATCCCAGAGTCCCTGCTCAGTGGGGAGCCTGCTTCTCCCTCTCCCCCACTTGTGCCCTCTCTCTCTCTCTTAAATAAATAAAATCTTTTTTTAAAAAATAGCAGAATTAGTCATTTATGAGTTAAGATGGTGGAGGAGTAGGAGACCCCTTTTTCAGCCAGTCCCCTGAGTCGAGTTGGATAGGTACCAGACCAGCCTGAACACCCACGGAATCAGCCTGAGACGCAGGAAGATACATCTGGATCTCTACAAATGAACCTCTCCAGTGCTGAGTATTGAGGTACGAAGCAGGGATCCATGAAACCACGCATGGATATCGGAAGATAAATGGAAGGGGAGGGAACTGCCATGTTCGGGCACCGGGAAGCAGTAGCCACCTGCACAGGGGAGCGGGCAGACTCGCGAACCGGCACCCACAAGAGAGCAGACTGAGACCGTGAGCCGGGGAACGCTCACCACCAGACTTCTCACGGAGCTCTGGTGTGCTCACTGGAACCAGACTGAGACCGGGAGCTCCGGGAGCACGCAGGGGCGGCTGGCAGCTGGTGGTGTTAGAAACACAAAACACAGAGACACGCTGGCCCTGGAAGTGAGGGCTGGGACCCTGGGTGTGGGGCGCACATTCTGGGATGCTGCAGGGTTGAGCAGCACCAACAGTAACAGAGTTAAAGTGGCCAGAACATCAGTGGAGAACGGTCCACAATCCCTCTGGTGCCCATCCCCATCCCCCCTCGCAGGGGACACGGAGACTCTACCCAAACAGGATTGCCTGAGTATCAGCAGGGCAGGCCCCTCCCCCAAAGCCTGGAAATACTGGCTCACAGTGTGCCCATCCCCATCCCCCCTCGCAGGGGACACGGAGACTCTACCCAAACAGGATTGCCTGAGTATCAGCAGGGCAGGCCCCTCCCCCAGAAGGCAGGCTGAAAAATCAAGCCCATATCCCTAAGATCCCTATAAAACAAGGGCGCACGGCCTGGGTACCAGTCAATAATCTGGGCTCTGGACAATCCCGCAACCTCTCCTCATCAGAATGATGAGAAGGAGAAATCCTCCCCAGCAAAGAAAAGACAATGAGTCAGTGGCCTCTGCCACAGAACTAATGGATATGGATATAACCAAATTATCATAAAGGGAATTCAGAGTAACAATGGTCAAGATGATGTGTAGACTTGAAAAAAGTATTAACAAAAATGTTAATGAGAATATAAAAGACAATGAGTCAGTGGCCTCTGCCACAGAACTAATGGATATGGATATAACCAAATAAATGCAGTCAAAACTAGAGGCTCTGACGGCCAGGGTGAATGAGGCAGAAGAACGTATCAGCGAATTGGAGGATGGGTTAGTGGAAGAGAAAGCTAAAATAGAATCGGGACTTAAAAAAAATCCACCCCCAAGAATGTAGGTTACAGGAGATTACTGACTCAATGAAACGTTCCAATGTCAGAATCATCAGCAGCCCCGAGGGG
>NC_048222.1:75888176-76049550 GCF_002007445.2 Ailuropoda melanoleuca | reverse complement strand
GCCAAATACAGTCAAAACTAGAGGCTCTGACGGCCAGGGTCACCGAGGCAGAGGAACGCGTTAGCGAATTGGAGGATGGGTTAGTAGAAGAAAAAACGAAAATAGAAGCTGGTCTTAAAAAAATCCACGCCCACGAATGTAGATTACGGGAGATTACTGACTCTATGAAACGATCCAATGTCAGAATCATCGGCATCCCTGAAGGGGTGGAGAAAAACAGAGGTCTAGAAGAGATATTTGAACAAATTGTAGCTGAAAACTTCCCTAATCTAGCAAGGGAAACAAACATTCGTGTCCAAGAGGCAGAGAGGAGCCCCNGGCATCCCTGAAGGGGTGGAGAAAAACAGAGGTCTAGAAGAGATATTTGAACAAATTGTAGCTGAAAACTTCCCTAATCTAGCAAGGGAAACAAGCATTCGTGTCCAAGAGGCAGAGAGGACCCCATCCAAGCTCAACCAGGACAAACCTACGCCACGGCATGTCATAGTGCAATTCGCAAATATTAGATCCAAGGATACAGTATTGAAAGCGGCCAGGGCAAAGAAATTTCTCACGTACCAAGGCAAAGGTATCAGGATTACGTCAGAGTCTACACAGACCTGGAATGAGAGAAAGGCTGGGGGGGGGGGCATTTTTAAAGCTCTTTCAGAGAAAAACAAGCAGCCAAGGATCCTTTATCCAGCAAGCCTGTCATTCAGAATTGATGGAGAGATAAAGACCTTCCAGAATCGNCAACCTTCCAAATAATAAAACTCCAGGCCCAGACGGTTTTCCTGGGGAATTCTACCAAACATTCAAAGAAGAAATAATACCTATTCTCCTAAAGCTATTTCAAAAAATAGAAACAGAAGGAAAGCTACCAAACTCATTCTATGAGGCTAATATTACCTTGATCCCCAAACCAGGCAAAGACCCCCTCAAAAAGGAGAATTACAGACCGATTTCTCTAATGAATATGGATGCCAAAATCCTCAACAAGATCCTTGCTAATAGAATCCAACAGTACATTAAAAGGATTATCCATCATGACCAAGTGGGATTCATACCTGGGATGCAAGCATGGTTCAACACTCGCAAATCAATCAATGTGATACATCATATCAACAAGAAAAGACTCAAGAACCATATGATCCTCTCAATTGATGCAGAAAAAGCATTTGACAAAATACAGCATCCTTTCCTGATTAAAACCCTTCAGAGTGTAGGAATAGAGGGTACATTTCTCAATCTCATAAAAGCCATCTATGAAAAGCCTACTGCAAGCATTATTCTCAATGGGGAAAAGCTGGAAGCCTTTCCCTTAAGATCAGGAACACGACAAGGATGCCCACTCTCGCCACTATTATTCAACATAGTACTAGAAGTCCTTGCAACAGCAATCAGAAGACAAAAAGGGATCAAAGGTATCCAAATCGGCAAAGAAGAAGTCAAACTGTCTCTCTTTGCAGATGACATGATACTCTATATGGAAAACCCAAAGGAATCCACTCCCAAACTATTAGAAGTTATAGAACAATTCAGTAAGGTGGCAGGATACAAAATCAATGCCCAGAAATCAGTTGCATTTCTATACACGAATAACGAGACTGAAGAAAGAGAAATTAGGGAATCCATCCCATTTACAATAACACCAAAAACCATACGTTACCTTGGAATTAACTTAACCAGAGACGTAAAGGACCTATATCCTAGAAACTATAGATCACTTTTGAAAGATATTGAGGAAGACATAAAAAGATGGAAAAATATTCCATGCTCATGGATTGGAAGAATTAACATAGTTAAAATGTCCATACTACCCAGAGCAATCTACACTTTCAATGCTATCCCGATCAAAATACCGAGGACATTTTTCAAAGAACTGGAACAAATAGTCCTTAAATTTGTATGGAACCAGAAAAGGCCCCGAATCTCCAAGGAACTGTTGAAAAGGAAAAACAAAGCTGGGGGCATCACAATGCCGGATTTCGAGCTGTACTACAAAGCTGTGATCACAAAGACAGCATGGTACTGGCACAAAAACAGACACATCGACCAATGGAACAGAATAGAGAACCCAGAAATGGACCCTCGGCTCTTTGGGCAACTAATCTTTGATAAAGCAGGAAAAAACATCCGGTGGAAAAAAGACAGTCTCTTCAATAAATGGTGCTGGGAAAATTGGACAGCTACATGCAAAAGAATGAAACTTGACCACTCTCTCACACCATACACAAAAATAAACTCCAAATGGATGAAAGACCTCAATGTGAGACAGGAATCCATCAAAATTCTAGAGGAGAACATAGGCAACAACTTCTATGACATCGGCCAGAGCAACCTTTTTCACGACACATCTCCAAAGGCAAGAGAAATAAAAGATAAAATGAACTTATGGGACTTTATCAGGATAAAGAGCTTCTGCACAGCCAAGGAAACAGTCAAAAAAACTAAGAGACAGCCCACGGAATGGGAGAATATATTTGCAAAGGACACCACAGATAAAGGACTGGTATCCAAGATCTACAAAGAACTTCTCAAACTCAATACACGAGAAACAAATAAACAAATCATAAAATGGGCAGAAGATATGAACAGACACTTTTCCAATGAAGACATACAAATGGCTAACAGACACATGAAAAAATGTTCAAAATCATTAGCCATCAGGGAAATTCAAATCAAAACCACACTGAGATACCACCTTACGCCAGTTAGAATGGCAAAGATAGACAAGGCAAGAAACAACAATTGTTGGAGAGGATGTGGAGAAAGGGGATCCCTCCTACATTGTTGGTGGGAATGCAAGTTGGTACAGCCACTCTGGAAAACAGTGTGGAGGTCCCTTAAAAAGTTAAAAATTGAGCTACCCTATGACCCAGCCATTGCACTACTGGGTATTTACCCCAAAGACACAGACATAGTGAAGAGAAGGGCCATATGCACCCCAATGTTCATAGCAGCATTGTCCACAATAGCTAAATTGTGGAAGGAGCCAAGATGACCTTCAATAGATGACTGGATTAAGAAGATGTGGTCCATATATACAATGGAATATTACTCAGCTATCAAAAAGAACAATTGCTCAACATTTGCTGCAACATGGACGGCACTGGAGCAGATAATGCTAAGTGAAATAAGTCAAGTAGAGAAAGACAATTATCATATGGTTTCTCTCATCTATGGAACATAAAAATTAGGAAGATCGGTAGGGGAAGAAAGGGATAAAGAAAGGGGGGTAATCAGAAGGGGGAATGAAACACGAGAGACTATGGACTCTGAGAAACAAACTGAGGGCTTCAGAGGGGAGGGGTGGGGGAATGGGATAGACTGGTGATGGGTAGTAANGGGGAGGGGTGGGGGAATGGGATAGACTGGTGATGGGTAGTAAGGAGGGCACGTATTGCATGGTGCACTGGGTGTTGTACGCAACTAATGAATCATCGAACTTTACATCAGAAACCAGGGATGTACTGTGTGGTGACTAACATAATGTAATAAAAAAATTTAAAAAATAGCAGAATTAGAAAGGCCATTATTGATCACCTACTCTCAGGTATTTCAAACTGCAAGTCTTACAATCTTTGTCCCAATAGAGAGATGATGATAGATAGATGATAGATAGATAGATAGATAGATAGATAGATGATAGATAGATAGATAGATAGATAGATAGATAGATAGATGATAGATAGATAGAAAGATTAGATAGATAGATAGATAGATAGATAGATAGATAGATGATAGATAGATGATAGATAGATAAATGATAGAGAAATGTGCACACAAATATATATACACAAATGTGTGTGTGTTAGGGTTCTCCAGAGAAACAGAACAATAGCACACACATACATATATACCTATATGTTTGGAGGTAAGGGGAGGGTGAGAGAGAGAGAGAGAAATATTTATGATGAGGAATTAGCTAACACAGTAAAGAAGGCTGAGCAGTCGCAAGACCTGCAAGCCAGAGACCCAGGACAGCTGGTGGCACAATTCAGTCATAGTCCAAAGGCCTCACAACCAGGGAGCCAATGGTATAATCCCAGTCCGAGGTTAGAAGAGGAGATGAGATGACTCAGCTCAAGCAGTGAGGAGGAGAAAGGGGTGAATTCCTCTTTCCTCTGCCTTCTGTTCTATTTGGCCCCTCAGTGGATTGGATGGTGTCAACCCACACTGGGGAGAGCTGTTTACTTCACTGAGTCCACTGATTCAAAGGCTAAACTCATCCACAAATACCCTCACAGACACTCCTAGAAACACTCTCACAGATATACCTAGAAATAATGTTTCATCTGCGCAAGCTGTGACCAGACAAGTTGACACGTTATATACGTATTATGTAATGTATATATGTATTTATGTGCATACATTATGTGTATGTATGCATACATATATATGTTTATATTATGTATGTATCCACATAAATTATGAACACATATACTGGATCTCAATGTAAAATGTATTTCTTACTGCAGATTAAGGTTTAAAAAAAAGTCTAGGAAATACTGATAGAGCCCCAAAGCCACCGTTTTCTTTCATGGGAAACTAAGGCCCAGAGAGGGAGCAGCCACAGTTGCTGGCCTGGCTAAAGCAGAGCTCAGACGAGGGCCAGGTCTCTCTGTGGCTCCCCATGGCAGCAGGTGCCCCTGGGAGCTTTCACCATTTACCGCCCTGGAATGGGAAGCTCCCTCACGTGCCCTTTGGGGAGGGAAGCCCAGAGCAAGTCTGACTCTGCACAAAAGGGAGAATTAGGTACTTTGCCTTTAGTGTCTCTAACTTCCCAGTGATGCCTCCTCCTTCACTGTCCCTTTGGTAGGAATATCCGTGGCCTTTCTGCTGTCTCTACTTTCCCATTATCAAAACCTGGTCTCAGGAAAGGAGTTAGTAACCTTCTTCACACGAAGCTGTAAATTGTCCCCATGCTATATTCTTCCTGATTATTTGCTCTTGTACTGAAGGATTGAAAGTTTAAGCCAAAGACAAGAATTTCTCATCCTAGAGCTTTTCCCTGGCATCAGCAAACCAGCAGAAAAACATTGAGGCGTGCAGTGGGGAAGGGAGAGAACACATCTGGTCTCTTTGATACCTGGTGACACACTACGTCTGGTGCTGGATAACCAGGTACCACCAGCAGACATGGTGGTCCTAAGGGGTGCCGGAGGAGTTGGCATGATTCTCCTCTCCTTGATCTCCTCCAGCTGCTCTTTTCTCTGATATAGAGCTCTTTATCCTCTGACTTGCAGGGTTGATAGAGATTAACAGATACGATTATAAAGTTATAAATCTGCTTTTTTAACAGACTTAGCAAAATTTATCCTAGATAAAGTCTGTCCCTTCAAAGCCATCACCTTGGGGGACAAATCATTTATTTCAATGATGCTTCTATTCATTTCAGGATCACTGTTTTAGGAATATTAATAATTACCAATTATGAAGTGCCTGCCATGGATCAAAAACTACACCAGACACTTCACACACTATACCTTTTTAAATCCCTTAAAAGAAGTATTGTCCCCTCTAGACAAGACAAGGCTAGCTTTATTCTATCTGTATCAGACCTCATCGGGGGCCACAAAAAATCTAATCCCCAATTTTAGTCATCACGCTTGGCTCTAAATGACTTTAGGCTGTTCCAGAAATCAAATCTACCCTTGGAAGGCAAAGACTGACCCCCACAGAGAACAGTCAGAGACTGTGTCACATGCTCAGTTGGATTTCCCAAAAAGGAGTTCCAGCAGTATTTTCTGCCATGGCAACATCTTTGCAATAAGTTCATGGCCCAAGATGACTACTTTGATGTTTGAAAGCACGCGCACACGCATATGTGTGTGTGTGTAATTAGCCAAGGTACTTCAGAGAGGCAAGCTATGCCCTTAGAAAAATCTGTCTGAATGTCTGCCCTGGTCCTTTAAGAGAGGAGAGGAAGAAGAAGGTGTCGCAGGAGTTTCTTCTTCCGACAGATGAGGTGGTGTGGCCACCATGTCACCTGGTGCCCTCCCATCTAGTCCCATACCTTCCTTCTCAACCCACGACTGCATTTCCGTGACTGCACACCGCCTGCAACAGACGGTCGGCGTGATTCTCAGCTGTAGGGTCACCCACCTGGGAGGCTCATTCTCCTGTCCGTCCGTAAGACCTCCACTGAGGGGGTTCCTCAGGGACTCACCTTATTTTTCAACCTCTTCAGCTCCTCCTCTCTAATGTGGACAATTGAGATTTCTTAGCCTTCTGTGGGTGTTTCAAACGTTCTCTGTCAAGGTCTGCTTCTGACCAGATCTATGTTACTCCTTCAAATACAGAAATTCTGGAGTGCCACCGGTCACGTGGGCTCCTAGCGCCACTCAGCAATCCCACATCTCCTGAGCCCTCTTTCTCTCTTGCCTGCTCCCTTCAAACTTCCGATGCCGCATTCCTACCCTTCATCCCCAGCCTGTGATTCTCACTTCACTCAGAAGAGAGAAGGAACCAGAACACCAAGACTCTCACCACGGGATCTGTTCTCCTGCCTCTCTCTGCCTTCCCTCCCATCACAGTGACCCACCCGCAACATTTAATTAACAGGCTGAACACCCCCTCCTCCTCAAAACACGTTTTTCCCACAGCTTCCAGGACAGCGTGTCTCTCTCTCTCTCTCTCTCTCACTTGGTTCTCCTCTCTTCTTGCCAGCTGCCCCTCCCTGGTGTCTTTGCTGATCTGGCCTCTAGCCTTACTGATTGCAGTGCCCCGGGGATCAATCCTTTGCTTATCTTTTTTACAAACACTCACTTTCACAGTGAGCTCATTCTGCCTCATGGCTTTAAAATGCCATCAAAACTCTAATAACTAACTCATAAATGCACATCTCCAATCCAGACTCCCCGCTAAGTTCCAGGCTCGTGTGTGCAACTGCCCACCCACTATCTTCACCAGAAAGTCACATCTACCTTTAACTACCCCACTCGGAACCTTCCATCTTCCCTCCAGACCCGCACATCCTGCAGCCTTGCCCATCTTGGAGAATGGCAACATTCATACAACTCCATCCTTCTACCTGCTCAGGCCAAAAATCTAGGAGCCAGCCTTGACACCTGTCTCTCACAGCTAATCCAACCAGTAAATCTCACTGGATCTGCTCTCAAAGAATATCCAGAATCCAGTCACTTCACCCCACTCACCGGCTTCCCTGCTGTCACCTGGTCCAAACCACCCTCAGCTCATCTGGATCCCTGTAGGAGCCTCTCTCTGCTTCCACTCGTGCCTCTCAAAGACTATTCTCAGCACGGCAGTAGGGTGATCTATTTAAAATTAGGTCAGAGTACTGACTTGTCTGCTCAAAATCCTGCATTGACACTTAGGATAAAATACAACAGCCTTACCCACGTGGCATTACCAGCCCCCCCCCCGCCAACCCACACGGCCAAAATCTGGCCACCCACTGTCTCTCTACCTTCCTTCCCTGCCTCTTTCTTCCCACTCACTCTGCTCCAACCCCACTGGCCTCTGCTGTTCTGCCCCCACCTTCGCTGCTGCTCTTCTGCCAGGAATATTCTTCCCGTCCTCTCCGACTGCTTTATTTCTCTCCTTAGCCCTATCGCCACCTGGCGTATCAGCTGTCTATCTCCCCCTCCTCCAACCCCAGTAGAGCTTCAGGGAAGCAGGGACTTTCTCTTCTTCCCTTCCTGGCAGTGCTCAATCAAGTCCCCTCCCACCTGTACCTCTGAGAAACTCCCCCTGGAGCTGCAGCTGCCTGTCTGTTCTAGAAGCCACAACATCTGCTACACCTCCCTGCCCCCACCCACCTCTCCACCTGTTTGATCCTTTCCACTTGACCTTCTGCCCCATGGTGGGCCCATGAGACCAGACACTCCAGACCAACATCCAGGGAACTGCAGTGTTTGCACCCAAGAGAGTCTCAGTAAATGTTGACTGCTCACAAAGAGGTCTCTACGACGCTAATTTTGTGACCCAACGGGGCCTCACTGAGGACACTCACCCCAACCCCGGCAGCACCTACTGGCCCCAGGGCTGACATAGCAAAATGCCCATCTGGGCCTCAAGAACACCACCTGCTCCCGAGAGCTTGGCACATCTTCACGATCCTCAGCCCAGGCGGCGGGGGAACTCACCGCCTTCCCACCCCCCCAGGACCCCCTTGGGTCTCAATGCTGGCCCTTGGACAGGCACCCAAGAGCACTGACCCCACGATGACAAAGTTCTTCCTTTTCAATTCTCTTTCAAAGACGCTATCATGGAATGAATTGCACCTTCCCTTCCACCCCCCAAAAATGATATGTGTAAATCTTAACCCTCAGAGCCTCTGTATGTGGTCTTACTTGGAAATAAGTTGGTTGTACATATAATTAGTTAAGATGAGGTCACACTGGAGTAGGGCGGGCCCCTGATCCAACATGGCTGTTGTCCTTACAAGAACATGGCCTCGTGAGATGGAAACAGGGAGAGGCCCTGTGACCATGAAGGCAGAGACTGGAGTGACACGGCCACAAACTGAGGAACAGCAAGGCCTGCCAGCCAACCACCAGAAGCCAGACGCAGCAAGGAAGGACTGTCCCCTACCGTTGTTAGAGAGCGCGGCCCCGCTGACATCTCCATTCTGGACGGTAAGACACTACAGGACAAGTTAGTGTTGCTTTCAGCTGCCCTGTTTGTGGCAGCCTGCGGAAGTTCACACAGAAACTGGTTACCTTGAGAAGCTCTCATCTGGGGCTAGAAGGTTTTTAATGCCTTTCCAACACTTGCTAATTTTCCTTTTTACAAAGCAAAAACAGTCCTCAGGCTAAGAGCTTTTGGCAGGAAAGGCACATAACTAAATTTTAATAACCTTGTTTTGATCTCATTATATTTATTTTTATGATTACCATCTATTTCTGGCAAGTGATAACTGGTTTTCCTTGCACAATAGTAAAACAAAGTTTTGTTTTTAAATAGATCAGGTTTAAAATGAGTTCATTTAAAGAAAAATATTGTCATATTAACAAAAGCAGCTTAAAAATATGCAAAACTAGCAAGGTGGGGATGGTGATCGAAGTTTGGCTCATACCCTCTCAGGGAAGGCCAAGGCCGGCTAGCCACCATTCAGATGCCTTTGAGGCCCTCATCACACATGCAAAATAAAGAAGATGAGACTGGAAACTCGTACAATGAGAGGAAATATGACATAGGCAAAATTGTCTTCACATCGGTCCTGCCTTCCCACACCCTTTCCCTGTCACACCCCACCCCCTCCTGCCTCATCAGCCTTCCCTCACTTGGGGTCAGGGCCTACTTACGGCCAGGCCCGCCTTGTCCCCGAGGAAGACTGATCTGATAAACCACGTCCCACTGAGCTTCGAGTCAGACAATCTGGACAATGGCCGCATCACCGTCACGGACATGCTCGGTGACTGTGAGCAAATCCCCTGGACTTCAGCTTTCTCTCTGCGAGAGAACATAAAACCATCTTTAGAATCTCTTCCAGCTCTGGATTCTTTGCTTCTGAGATGTTAGTGACTTAATGCATTCCCCTCTTAGAGACTCATACTTCACTTTGAGAGAGACCCCAGGAAACGGATGAATAAATTCTTAGGAATGATGGCCCAGTAGAGGAAGTCCAGGTTCGGTGGCATGTGCAGGAGAGATATTTTCAGGGTGGTGGGGTTGGGCACCTCTAAAATCACACTGTGGGCAGCCTCCATCTCTGCATGAGGCTGGCTTCATCCCACATGATAGGACGAAGCATCATCCCAGACTCCTTCGCCCCTCTATGGGGGCTCATGCCCCCCAGGGTAGCTGCCCTCCACTCTATCAGGAATCATGTAGCCAAATTTCTGATGGGGCTAAATACCACATTTTTAGTTTTTAAAAAGCAAAATATAGGTATTTGTTTACATGCATGTTCACACACACACACACACACACACACACACAGAGTTGGGGGCAGGAAAGGACCAGGAAGAAAAATCAGCTTTGACGACCTAATAAATGTCAATTTCTGAGGGGGGCCGAGTTAGAAGATGAATCTTCACAACTTTAATTGGAGACATGATGCTCTCACGTTGCCAGGCAGCCCCGCCTCTCCCCCAGATCCCACCACAGATAGCAAGGCCCTTGCCTTGCTCTAATTGACAAGAGGCCTCTGTCTGCTAGGATTTGTTTCTGGGATGTCAGAGAGGTAAAGGGGAGGGGGTACTCTAATGCCTCCCTCCTCACCCCAATTCCCCTCCGAGAGGAGAGGCAGAAGCAGCAGGACACGGGGCTCAGCAGCCCCCGGATGATGCCCACAAGGTCTGGTAGGAACAAAGGGGCCCTCCGGACTCATGATGGTTCTCCTCGCTTCGCAGAAATCAAGGGTCTCTTTTCTGACCCAGCAATGATGTTCTAATCCAGGCACAGTGGGGGAAAGGACCAAGAGCTGGAGAGATGGCACCGAGCAGGCAAGGGAGCCACGGACCTCACCCCAAGAGTGGCTGGGAGGACCACGCCAGAGCCAGACTGCCTGTAATCACAGCCCAGCTCCACCCCCGCCCTCGGATGAAGTGCTTGGCCTTTCCGTGCCTCAGTTGCATCATCTGTAAAGTGGAGATCATCACAGGGCCCACCGGGAAGCACTGTGAGAGGATTACGCCCCCTAATACAGGCGGAGCACTCGCACTCCTGCCCTGGCACACGGCAGTGCGCTCCCCAGCCCCGCACACCGCTCTCCACCAGAGCGTTGAAGCCAGAGCTCCCGAGCACACTGGGGAGGCCATTACCCAAGCGACCTAGCCATCGTGCATGAGCCAGCGTGGCTGGGACGGACAACGGCTAGTCTGACCAAACTGGGCGGGAGCTGCAGCCCTCCTTGCAACTCCTCATGGCCCACGTATCACCCTGACAGACCACTTCCCATACAACACAGAGGAATACTTTTCCTTCAGGACCCCCCACTGCTGCTGCCCTCTCCCAAACCCCCGAGCATTCTGCTTTTGCCTTCCTGCAGACTCTGGTCCTAGTCATGCCATTCAGCTCATTTTTATATTAGCGATGGCCCAGGTAACTAGCATCTGCACCGAGCTTCCCAGTTGACAAAACCATGTTTTATTCACATGTTTGAATTGCTAATGTACTTACGAGGTTCAAAAAATTAAAAATACATATTAAAAGGTAAACAGTGAGGACACTCCCTGACACTCCCATCTCTCATCCTTTCCAAATCCCAACCTCATCCCCTATCAGTGGCCACCTGTTATTAGTTCCTCAGAGATCTTTCTGGAGTTTCGTTGTGTAGACACAGGCAAATATTCCTATATCCTCCTTTTTTAAAACATGAAATGCAGAATGCTGTACATACTGTTCTCTACCTTGCTTTTCTGCACTTGACAGTATGTCTGGTCCATCGTCCCAAACTTCCCTTCTATTTCCTGTTTACAGCTACACAGTACCCCCCACATGGGTGAACCGTAATCTCTTAAAAAGACCCCTCTTGGTGGACATTTACATTGCTTCGAATCTCTCCCTATTGCAAACAAGGCTGCAACAAATAGCCATAAAGATAGGCCCTTTGCACTTATGCAAATATATTTGTAGGATAAATTCCCCAAAGTGGAATTGCTGGGTCAGGAGATCTGTGTATTTATAATGTTGAAAACTCTGGCCACACTGCCCTTCACGGAGGTTACACACATTATCTTCCCACGAGAAACAGGAGAGTGGCTGTTTCTTCACAACTTCTCTATTAATGTGTTATCAAATTTCTGGACTCTTGCCAATCTGATAGGTGAAAAAATTATTTATCAGTGTAATTTTAATTTGTATTTCTCTCATTCTGAGTGAGATTGAACATCGTTGTATACGTTTAAGAGCCATTTGTATTTCCTTCCCTTAGATGTACTTTGCTACCCATTTATCTCTTTTGGTCTTCACAACACCCCTGTGAGAAACAGAAGGCAAGTATTAATAAGCTCGGCATTTTAAAATGATAAAGCTAAGACTCAAAGCATTTAAGATACTGGCTCAAAGCCATAGGCTGGTATGTGGCAAAGCCAAATTTCATCCTGCGTTTTTCTTCTGTCTGCCGTGAATCGCTCCCCACTGAACCCAGAAGAGTGCTGAGACGCGGCAGGAGGAAGCCAGGGGACCAGGAGCCTGACCAGGCTTCTCGCTGTGGCTCCGGAGTTTCGGGCTGTGTGCCTTTGGGTCTGTCCCTCCTCTCGGGGCAGACTTTCCATATCTATAAAACCGAGATTTGAACTAAATCACTAAGGTCCCTTCCAGGAAATGATTATAGTGGGAAGCACTCCATGAATCTTTTATTATTATTTCTTTTTGAGAGTAGGAAATAAAACCGTTTTCAAACCTCCCAAGATGAGAACTTTCAAATCACACCCGTTTACGTGAACCTAGTCTAATCAGACTGTATGTGAGGAGTAGGGGACGGGAGAAAGGGGGGCTGCAGGCAGGGTGGGGAAGGAACAGGGGCCTGTGGCTGGGGTGCACTGGAGTCGCTCCATATTGAGAGCCGATGGCAGGATCTTCAGGAGTTTTGCAAGCCAATTGACGTCAAACTGATGGCTGAGAAATGACCATTTACGGAATATTTACACCATGGAAATCAGCAAATGCTGAAAATAATGGCCTCCCCATCTCCCACCCCCAGAGCTGGTTATTCAGTATCTCTCCACCCTTCTCTGCTGGAGAGTCTGCAAAAATCATAAGCAACAGGGAGACTGGGGAGTTAAGATTTGGGGGCAGTGGGGAGGGTTCTGGGACTGTGCCAAGCCCACCAATGCCAGCCCGGTGGGGCAGGGGCAGCTGGGCCACCTTTCCACGTCACCTGTAGGGGGAGAGGATAACCACGGGAGCCAACTGCGGGCTCCACCCCCTGCTCCCTCGTACTAGCAGTGGGACCTGGAGTAAGTTGCTTGCCTGCTCTGCCTTGGGTTCCTCCTCTGAAAAATCAGGAAGGAGCAGCCCACCCACGTCCACGGGGTTTGTGAGGACGCAGGAGTTAATCCACAGAAAGCCTTTGGAACAGCGCCTGGCACAACGAAGTCTCAGTTAGCTTGGCTCCTGCAAGGCAGCCACAGGGCATACATGCATACACGCTCAGAAGAATCCCCCTCCCCCCCCCCCCCCCCCCCCCCCCCCCCCCCCCCCCGCCCGGGGAGGGGGGGGAAGCCTCTCCGCCTGCTGCTCTGGGACCTCAGGGCAGTTCTCTTGGCCCCTCCAGGCTTTTCCATATCTGTAAAGGACTGGATTGGACTGAACTGGACTGCATTGTCCCGCCACTTCTCTAGGGCCAGAGTTCCGGGATCCCACTGTGTCTGCCCTTGAGGAGTGCAGCTCTCTGAGGCATGCCGCTCCAGGCTTGCTCTCACCTTGCCCACTGGACCCACTACGACCTTCCTCAAATTTCCTTCTTTTTTTTTTTTTAAGATTTTATTTATTTACTCGACAGGGAGAGAGACAATCAGCAAGAGAGGGAACACAAGCAGGGGGAGTGGGAGAAGAAGAAGCAGGCTCCCAGCGGAGAAGCCCGATGTGGGGCTCGATCCCAGGACTCTGGGATCATGCCCTGAGCCGAAGGCAGACGCTCAACCACTGAGCCACCCAGGCGTCCCCTCAAATTTCCTTCTGTGGGGGGGGGCGGTTTCCTTTGGGGTCAGAGCCAGCCCTCTACCCACCACAGTGATCGAACTCAGCAGTCTCTCAGCCTGGAGCAGCACCCTTTTCTGCTCTCCCAGTTTGGGGGTGTGACTGCTGCATCATCTCCCCCCAGAAGACTGCCCTGATGCCCGAGTAGACTCGGGCCTCCTTCTGTGAGCCAGGCACCCACACTCCGGTGCTATGTGTGCAGACCCCTGAGCACGTAAACACACCACAGCTTGAGTCTCTCCCCGTCTCCCCACTAGACTCCTTGAATCAAGAATTTGTTGCTTTTTTTCCCCTGCCGCCTTACCTAGCCAGAGAAGACCCTCGATGATGGAATGAGGGAGGGAAGGAAAAGTGAATGGAGAAATGGACAGAGGGAGGGAGGGAAGGAAGGAGGGTGGGAAGGAAACCAGGTACTTTGGGAAACAAGCCCTTGCCCACTCCCCACCCCCCACGGTGCTATCCCAAACCTTGACTTTTTGCGGCAGGGTGACTCCTATAACTCCACATATCTCCACTGCTCCCCCCGCCAAAATCTTGGTATGAAAAAAAAGAGAAATCGCCCAGATTAGGGCTGGGTAATGAGCCATGCGAGGTGAGCAAGCACCACATTCCTCACTAATCTTGACTGGTCCAGAGCTAGCAAGCTCCACTTGCTCCCTCTTCCTCCCAGCCCAGGGAACATTTCCCGCCGGTCTGCCAGGGGGCTGGCTCCCCGCAGTCTTCTGTGCTAGGACCCAAGAGCTCTATGGATCTGGGGCTTTAGTGAAGGAGGAGGGACAGATGGCAAGTCCCATGGCACTTGCACACCTGAAAGTGAGTGCCTCCTTTCTAGCCTCAGCGCCAGCAAAGGCCAAGAGGCTATCACACCTCCTACCAGGAGGTTTGCCCCTCCTCCAGCCGTAATCCTAGCCCCTTCCCTGCTTGGTTCTTCCCCATCGCACAAACTGATATCCCATACATTTTATTTGTTTTTTATTTGTTTATTGTCCCCCTCTCCCAAAAGAATGTAAATCCCACAAGTGCAGATTTTCATCTCTTCTGTTCACTCTGGATCCCCAGGACCAAGAAAACTGTTTGGCACTTCCCCATGTTTGATCAATACTTGCTGAATGAATGGAAAACTATATCTCCCACCCTCAACCCAAACACACGCACACGCCCATGCATACGCACATAGATACCTCTATCCAGACCAAATTTCTGGCTGTTATCTATGTCCCACTGAAATGATAATAACTGAGATGTTAGCCAATAATGATCTTAAGGCATGACTACTTTATAAAGGTATTTGCATTTTATAAGGGAGGCCTTTAGAAATGATAAAACCTTTCATGAGCAAATGAAGTGAAGCTATAATGGTGTATTATATGGGGGAGATATTTGGGGGCCCCCTCCTGCCCTGCTCAGAGTGCCTCAAAGCAGATGAGCACAAAGCAGGGAGTCAGGCCCCCAAATTTCACAACCAACAGCGGGGCCACATCTAAAGTCCAGTTCAGCTCTCCCTGATTCCCAAGAAAGGTGTATCAGCTGTCCAGCTCGCTCCTCTTCCCCAGCTTAGTCCCCCAGGAAGGTCTCATTTTGTCTTTGTCTAGGTAGCCAGGGCCAGGAGTGAGTTCAGGAGATTATGGCTCTCCAGAGCAGTGGTTCCCAACCAGGGCCAGGAATGGCCCAGTCGGAAGCTCCTGGAGATTCCCTGGCATTTTAGTTCATATTACTAGGTCCAAAACCTCAGGAGCCCAGAAGAGCTGGCATGCTGGCCCTCTGGGCTTTGGACCCCACCGTGAAGGCTGGAATGTTTATGGATGAAGCAGGAGACTGCACAGAGCCAAGGGGATTAGTGAGCCAAGCGATGGGCCCTCCTTACCAAGCATCCTATGTGTGCAAAGCACATGCTTTGGCCCCAGGCAGAGGAACGTCCCGCACCCCAGGTCACCGTCTCCTACCCCCGGCACCTCCAACAGCTCTGATCAGGCCTAGCTTGGGTTGCTTCAGGGGAGCCAATGCAGAGCCTAGCCTTGGGAGGACCCCTAAAAACAGAGAGTCCTTCAGATCGGCCCTTCACTTAGGAAGATCACCCTTGTAGGTGATGTCTGAACTTGCCCATCAGGGGACCCCAGCCTACTGAGCCAATTCTATCACTCTTCCTGGGGATGGTGTGAGCTGGTGGGCAGGGTGTCTCAGGTCAGACCTCCCGGAGAAGGTGTGATGGTGTGACAGGGCTGTCCCTCCTGCAGCACCACCTTCTGGGGGCAGGAGGAGGCCCTGAAGACCCAAGACATCAGTGGCCTAAAGGGGCCCACACTGGCCAGCAGCGACAAGCCTGGACATTCTGAAGGTGACGGCATCCAGACGCGGTGATTGAAGAACAGCCTCGCATCCCACCTGCTCAGCTTTACCAGGGGCACACCTTGAAGAGCCAGTGTGCGCTCTCAGATGAGGAACACACCTACCGCCTCAGCTCCTGAACAGAGCACAGCCTGGGCAGGGGTGGGGAGGGCAGTAGAGAAGCCTTCTGGGTTATCCTAGACTGGGGGTTGGGTGGGAAAGGCCACTAGGCCTCCAGCCAGAACTGCTCTCTTCTCTGGGAGCAGGACAGTGTATAACAGGCTCTGGGGAGCCCAGCCACTCGCTGCCAGGTCTCCAAAGTGCAGGCCCTCCATTCAGATGGTCTCCATTGATCTCCTGGAGATTTTGCCAGCTGGTCAGTTCTCCATCCCATTCCTGCTTGTGGCTCCAATCCCCTCCTCTTCAGACCATCCATCATCTCTCCCCCTGTCTGGATCGGCAGGAAGAGGCAGCCTCTTAAAGGAGCCAGGCCCAAGCCTCGGTGCCCCGTCAGCCTTCCCACAGGAGCCAAAGACTCCCTCTGCCCCGGTGCTTTACAGGGGGTCTGGCTGTTGGTGCTGCGCCTGGCAAGCTTCAGAAGGAGCCAGCTGGCCACGCTAAGGACAGGTGGACCTAAGAGTTCGTAGCTCCCACCTGCACCCAAGGGGCTGTCCTGTGTCCCGTTCACACTGCTCTCGGTCCTGTGCCTCTCAGAAGCTCAGCTGGCCCCCGAGATATGAGCTGATAAGAGTTCAGGCACTTATTTGCCATGGGGCACTCTGGAAGATGATAATAACTCATGATGGAATAGAGGCACACGATTTCCACCCGCCCTCCCCCCATCTTATTTAAGCCACGTGGCCACCCCATGAGGTTGACAGGTGTGCCTAAGCCTACCTCACAGATGAGAAAACCAAGGCTCAGAGAGGTGAAGCGCTTCCCGAGGTAGCACAAGAGAGTGCTAGAACTAATGCTCTTCCCCTTCCGCCGCACCGCCTCTCAGAAGTTCTCACGTCACCAAGGGTGCCTGGTGCCATCCACCATGCAGGGTGCATGCTGGGAAGAGCTTGCCTGAGTCCCACATGGCCACTTAGGAGCCTTGTAACCTTGAGCAAGTCATCAAGTCTCAAGTCTGAGCTTCAGTTTCCTCATCTGTAAAACACAGTAACACTGGCTGTTTTGAAAGGAACAGAGGAGAACATGGAATGCTCTGGGCTCTATGAAGACCTGTGTCCAGGAGAGGGGCCATTGTCACCACAGCTCCAGCTGGTACCCACACCCAAGTGCTCGGGATAATGTGATACAGTGTGACGAGGCAGCCCTGAAGGCTGACTGTGACTTCCACAATCCAAAGCTGCAGTCTCCCCCCATGATTCCTTTGTGAAAAGAACAAAGAGGACCTGGTGTATGGCTGAGAGGAGAAGCACGGAAGAAAGCTACACCGAGCAGAGAAGGGTTCGGGTCAGGGGTGATTAAAACTTGGAGACAGACATTCCTGGGAGCCGGAAGAGGGTGAGCCCAGCTGGGACCATAGGAGGGAGGAAAGGCGGCTGCACTGAGGGAGAGCTCTGAGGCCACCCTCCAAGGAAGGTGACACAGGATTTTACAGCCCTTTGCAGGCACCTGCTAACAAAGGACCCCAGTCCACGAAAAATGCCCCTCAGATGTTTATGGCTAGCTCAGGCACCGGCCATCTTGTCTTCTAGCACTGATGCCACCTCCACTGAGACCACCATGCCTATGTCTTCTGCTCCTGCTCTTCTGTGTCCACTGGGCATCAGAAACTGCTAAGGTACTAGGCCCTTGGATCTGCTGACATGCTTGGCATCCTGTGACAAACCAAGGAAACTCTCATTTTCCCTTTTCTGTCTCAACCTCAACTGTAGGAAATGCCCAGGTGTGCAGCCAGTACTCCAAGTGAAAGAGGGGTGCTGAGAGACAAGACCGGGAGATAGATACCCAAGCACAGCTCCACTGTGGTCTATGCAAATGGCACTTGTGGAGTGCACAGCCTGTGGCACTGTATGGTGGCCACGCAGATGCTATCAGGCCTCAAAGCACCCCATCTGTCTGACAACTTGTGCTCTATTCCTTGAGCAAGCTTGTCATGTTCACGAGCCCTCTAGCATTGTTCATTGCCCAGCCTGTACAGCCACACACAGAGATGCTGCAATGCCGTCTCCTTCCTTTACGGTGAGGTCTCTTCCAGGAAGCTCCTCTGTCTCCCTTGCTTGAGGACCCACCCTACCAGTTCTCCAGACACGTCTGAACCCCAGCTGTGGGCCCACTATATGTTTAAATTAAGATTTTGAACTCCTATTTCCCATACTCCCTCTTGTTGAAGTCATTCCCGCTGCCTTGCTGTCCTTGGCAATTGCCCTAAAACAAAAGACTATAGAGTTAATGAGAACCTTAAAGGTCTTCTAATCCAGCCCTATCACTTTGCAGATAGAAAAAACCAGGGCTCAGAGAGGGGGAGTGACTTGCCTAGCATCCCATGGCCAGTTAGTGGCAGAGCAGGGATCAAGGCTCCTAGTTCAGTGTTCTGTCTGGTATCCCATATTGTCCCCATCATGAACATACAAGGTTAAGAGCACAGAGTTGCTGAACAGAGATGCCCCAAGCCCAGAGCCCTCTGTACTGCTGCCCTCCTCGTTGCCTTCACCATCAAAGGAATCAAAGGCTTTTTTTTTTTTTTTAAGGAGACAGTTCTATTGTATCTACTGGGAGGCAGGACACTGTGCTAAGCCAGCCAAGCCAGAAAGCAGGAGCAGGAAAGCACAGGTTGGCTATCAGGATCTGACAAAGCCTGAAGGTCCAAATGCCTGCAGGGAGGTAGGTGGCCCAGTCCCTGCCTAAGGTTCAGGCTGGGCTTGGCTGCTCAGATCTGCCCAGCTGGCACTGCAGGTCCCAGACACTGGACGCCTGGCTCTGAATGCCAGTTCCTACTGCCTACTCCTCTCCAGCCTCCCAGGTCCACGAAGGCCTGCTGAGCGCTCTGTGCCCCTACTCGATGCCCAGCCAGGCCCGGATGAGCCCACCTTGGCGGGTCATGCTCCCCTGACCCCCTCCATCCTTCCCCCAGCACCACCTCGCACCCCTAGACCCAGCCAGCTTCCCACTCCATCTCAGCCAGCAGTCCTTGAGAACCAGGATTCTTCTCACTGGTTCTCAGGCATAACTCCAGTTCTAAACAAACCAGCCTCCCAAGCACCTGGCAGCACTTGAACCTGGCTTTGGTGACCACTCTGCTGTTCACAGACTATAACTTCTTAAGGCTTCTCCTTCCTTTGTGACTAGGCAGCATGGTCTTATCCCAACTGCTCTCCCCCAAGCTCCCCTAGGGATTCCCCCTCCCCATCTTGCTGGAACCTCTGGTCCCTTGCCCAGTCACCACCTCAGTTTGTTCCTTCTTGTGTTCCATACCTTCCCATCCAGCCAGGTCCAACCATCTGCCTCTCCACTCTCCCTCTCCTCCTACCAGTCCTTCAGCTGCCCTTGCCCCATACAGGCTCATGGAGTGAGTTGTTCCTGTCTGCAGGGGGAAGCAGGAACCTGGGAGCCCAGACCCAGCTGGCCACTACCCTGCTGAGGAATGCTGCCGCTGGGAATTAGGGCCAAGGATAACACAGGCAAGGAACTCAGAGTGGGGGCCGGAAGGGGGTAGTTATTGGAGGAAAATAGAAAGAGAATAGGACTGCATAGCATTCCTTCCTATATGGATCAGTGAGGTAACCAGCAGAAAATGAACAGCCTCAATCTAAGCTGCCCCTAATTAACCTGGGCCTCGGGCTCGTACCCCTGGGCATTTGCTCAGGGACTTGCAGGGGTGACATTGGGGGAGTGAAGACAGCTTTGCTCAGAGATAGTAGAGTAGGGCAATCAGGAATCCCCGCCCCTTTGTCCCTCCTCTATGCACCTAAAAGACTGAAAATGATCTCCCTGTGGGTGTCACAAGACTCGGCATCAGCGATGTGTTCTTTTGCATTAAGCACAACTGTAAAAATCTCTAATAAAATGTAAACACATCTGAGAGGGATTAAAAATTAAGTTGGCCTCAGTTTCCTTAAGTGGAAGGTAAGGACTCAGGCGAGAGGGTTACTAAGACCCCTTCTGGCTGATGTTCCGCTGCTTGAAAGGTCACAGGAGAGGGGTTTCTCAGCTCCCAGGGCCCCCAGAGGGCACAGCTGTGGAGGAGCGGGGCTGAGACGCCCTCACGGGCACCAGAAGACAGGTGGGCACCAGCCAGAGTCCTGCCGGCCTGCCATTCTAGGCAGAGCCGGGCCCCGAGGAAGCTGGCCCTGAGCCAAGGCGCTGTCTGTGCCCCCCGCCCCCGCGCCAGTGCGCCTGGCTGCGGGCTTCTGGGCTGCATCAGGGAGCAGCGCCCACCAAACCCTTCCTCTAGACCAGTCAGGGCCGTTCTCCCCCTGAGCCCCTCCTCCCTGCCTCCTGCCCAGTCGTTGGACCACGCCACTCCCACTTGCCCATCCTCACTTCGCATTTTAAAGAGGCCTGCTGTGGGGCGCCTGGGTAGCTCAGTCGTTAAACATCTGCCTTCAGCTCCTTCAGCTCAGGCCCTGATCCCAGCGTTCTGGGATCGAGCCCCACATCAGGCTCCCTGCTCCCCTGCTCAGTGGGAAGCCTGCTTCTCCCTCTCCCACTCCACCTGCTTGTGTTCCCTCTTGCTGTGTCTCTCTGTCAAATAAATAAGATCTTTAAAAAAATAATAAAATAAAAAATAAAGAGGCCTGCTGTATGGTGACTAACATAACATAATTTAAAAATTTTATAAATAAATAAATAAATAAATAAATAAATAAATAAATAAATAAAAATGAAGAGGCCTGATGGGAGAGGAAGGGCCTCCGGAAAAGCCGGTGTTGGGAATCCTGGAGTCGGTTGGGGAATGTTTCTGGATGGGGAGTCCCTCGGTTCCCAAACCATGACACATCCAGGACCCCCTGAGTTCCCCTCAAGCCAAGTGGGCTTCATTTACTCTTTCCAACAGGAAATAATTATCTGTGCCTCCCCTGTAACCAGGCATTGCGGTCTGTGCTGTGAGGGCAACAATAAAGTAGGTAAACAGTGAATCCACCCTCAGGACATCTGCAGTCCAGTTCGAGAGAGCCAACTCCTTCACAGGTCTCTGCGTCCCTTCTGCCACTTTCCCTTCAGCCTCCCCCTCCCAGCACCCTCTGCTGCCTGCAGGGCAGTGGCTCCACAGCCGCTGTTTTGACCCTGCCAGTTGGCAGGCAGGCCAGTGGGACCACCAGGTGCCCCTACCCCGCAAGGAGCCTGCGCCTGCCCTGAGGTCCCAGCTGCCAGGCCATGAGTGGGTGCAGAGGCTCAGATGACAGGGGGGAGACCTCCCCTGTGGCTTCTGCTCTCTGGCTGTGCCTCAAGCCAGAGGCCTTCTAGTCTATAAAGCAGCCTACTTCTAAGCTCTCCCAGTTCTGGGCTTAAAAGCACCAGCCCGTGCTGCTCTGCCCAAGTGGGCAGAGTCCCCTCGGGAGAAGCCACCTAGCTGGCGCTGGAAGGCCTTTGATGTGGCTCCCCTGCCCTCTCCTCGACTATATTCTTCCTTCCTGTCAAAGCCCTACTTCTCCTTCCCAACCAGCTCCTTCCACTTCCAGAATGCCCAAGTTCAGCCCCCAAAGGTAGGGGGCTCTGCTTCTCTGTGCTTCTATTCCCTTGCTTTTGAGATGAGGACAGCTCACCCTGCGTGCCTCACCGCACGGTGGGAAGTACAGTGAGACGGTGGGTAAGGCGGGAACTCTGTATGTGCCCGGCACTGCTCTAGGAGCCCTGTGGCTACTCCCGCACTCAGTCTTCACCACGAACCTCTGAGAAGCACAGTGTTGGTATTTCCATCTTACAGATGTGCACTCAGATGCTCACAGCAGATGCACAAAGATGCAGAGTGAACAGCAGCAGGCAGAACTTGAATGCAGGTCGTCAGGCCCCCAAACTGCCCCCAAAGCCGCTTATACATCAGGAAACGCTGTGCACATTCAAGAGCATGACTGTCACCCCAACTGCATCGTCTCTTCAGGCACGACTTCATGCCACTCTCCCTAGCCCCGTCTGAAAGCGGAAGGCTGACCCCATCCTGCCCCGGGATGCAGGTCCTGGAATTACTTAACCCCAGCCTGGGACTCTGGCTCCCCACCAGATCCCTCCGAACCTGGTACTCCCCCACCCACAACCCGTCCTGAACTCACCAGCTACCTCTGTCCAGCCCAGGGATCCAGGAGCTGGCATCAAGAAGAGGGCTGCAGACATGAGAGAGAGGCCGGCAGGAGAGGGGCAAGCCTGGCCAAGGCGGGGGGATGGATGGGCCCTGCTCCTTGCTGGCTGGCATTGGACCGGCCTGGGAGCCGAGGGTCGGAGCAGGGCAGTGAGGTGCAGCTGCTTGCCAGGGGAAGCCAGCCCGGTGCCTGATCAGATCAGATGTCCCTGCCCACAACCCCCCACCCATTCCACTACCTCCCTCTGTCTCTCGCTGACCCCCCCCCCCGCTTCCCAGGCCTGCCCTCCCTGAAGTCTCCAGCGGCCCCAGCTGATTTTATAAATAGCCCTTGCAGGAGGTGGGCACCTAGGCTAATTGAATCAGTGCCCAGGAGGCAGGAGGCGGGAGGCTGGTTAGCATCACCGCTGAAGGTGGTGGCAGCAACAGCTTGAGTGCAGCCAGTAGGGAGGAGTCTAAGTGAGCAGAGAGGCCCAGGCAATCTGGACCTCCGTATATTCTGAGGTGTCAAGGTGGGAACTGACCAGGGGGCCCTGGATGCCCCCACCACTAGCCCAGAGCAGACTTACAGGGTAGACCACAGGACAAAATACACACACACACACACACACACACACACACACCACTCATGCTCTCGAAAAAAGAAAATACAAAACAGGGCAAGAGAGAGAACAGAAACAGGAAGAACGACATGGTGTGCTTGCGTGTGCACCTGCGCACTGACGTGACTCTGTGCACACACCTCCATGCTAGGCACCATTCATGATGCCATTCTCCCCTGCCCCAGTGTCACCTCTGCATAATGATTAGCCAATAAAAGCAGTTTCTAAGTGTCCCGGTCACAGCAGAGCAGCTGCCAGGTAGCAGACCCTGGAGCCTCGAGGACCCTTCCTGTAGAACGGTCACTTGGTCTTACGTTGCCCTGTCCCCTCGAGACCAGTCTGTTTCCTTACCTATGAATTTGCCTCTGACAGCCAGGCTGGCACAGAAACTCTTCAAGGAAGGCTTTACCTCTGTGTTTCTGTTTGAGATGGATCCCTAAGGCCCACCTGGTCACTAATCCATTCGGCCAACATCTCCTGCATAGCCACTCTGTGTGTGGGCCCCACGAAGGCAGGGGATGGGTCTGTGTCACTCCCCTCCTCGCTCCCCCGCTCTGGGTGGGGCAGGACGTGGCATGGGCTAAGGGATGAGGCACGACGTCCTAGGCGACAGTGTGGTTGGGCTGGCTGCACTGGCCCTGACACCGCCCTCTGTAGGGTGACCCACCCACCTGGTCGTGTCTTCTAAGACGACGGCACAGTCATTGTCCTTAACAGCTGCCTCAAGGACTTTCATTACCCCTCCCAACTTCCCCAAATGCTCCACTTCCCCTGCCCTCCCGCGCTCACACCACCTTTCCCTAGGGGCCCATCTACCACTTCCCTTTAGAGCAAAGAACAGAAGAACTCAGATGTCCCTGGATCTCCAGGGAGAGGAAAGCGAGGAGGAGGGGGCAATTTCAGCTGAGGGTCCCACACCGCTCGGAGGCACGGTCTGCAGGGCTCCAAGTGGGATTTCAGTACCTGAAGGGGCAAGCTCTGACATACCAGTTCCTCAGGTTATCCTCCATTCTTTTAGCGAACACGTAAGTTCCCTCCTTCAGGACCAAGCCCCCACACCTGGCGGCGGCTAAGCCCCCAGTGGCCTTTTCCACAGGCTAACACTGCCCCCTGCCGGGATGAGCTGGGACGTCCACCTCAAGTGCCACCTGAGGAAATGAGGAATGTAGCGTCCTTGCTTAGGAGTCCCCCAGCTCCTGCCCTGGCCTGGGGAGGGGAATGACTGAAGCCCTTAGAGGCCTCGGCCTTCCTGCCTCCAGTGTATTCTGAGGCTGGACAGTGGCCACAGGGACAGCCCTTTGGCACAGACAAAAGAGGCAGTGCTCTGTCTCTAACCTGCTCACCCATTGCCTCAACTTCCCTTAATAAGGGACAAAGGCGTGGATTAGATAAAACGTGGATCACAGGGGCACCTGGGTGGCTCAGTCGTTAAGCGGCTGCCTTCGGCTCAAGGCCTGATCCCAGGGGTCCTGGAATCGAGCCCCGCATTGGTCTCCCTGCTGGGCGGGATGCCTACTTCTCCCTCTCCCACTCCCCTTGCTTGTGTTCCCTCTCTCGCTGCCTCTCTCTGTCAAATAAATAAATAAAATCTTAAAACAACAACAACAACAACAACACGTGGATCACAACATACCGGAGAGGCTCTATCTCATTTCCCTCCTAAGCTCTGGATCCCCTTTCCAGCGCTTTTCGGACTCTTCTAGCTGGATACAATAAACCCAGCTTAACCTCTACACGTCAGAAACGAAGCTCACCTTTTTCCCAAAGCCTGAATCTTTCCAGAAACTCCATTTCTCTGTGCTCCATACCCAATATGACTCCAAGATCTGCAGGCCCTATCTTAACATCTTCTGAGTCCATTCTTTTCTGAATTTCTCCTTCCAGTGCAGCCTCAAACCATCCTGACCTCAGTCCCATTTTTCACAGGGCTGGTGGGGCTATTGCCCTAATGAACAGCTCTTCTGGGACTCTCTGCTCAAAAGCTTCGTCATTCTTCCTTCCCCTCGAATCCCTCCTTCTACAACATGGTTGGAACCTGCCTTCCCAACTGGATGGCTGCGTGCTCCCTCCACTCTGGACGTGGAAATGGTTTCTGAGCACCTACATACCTCCACTCACGCTCACTTTTCCGCCCATGATGCTCTCTTCACACACTCCTTTAATCTTCATCAGGTTCCTTCCCACCCTTGGAGACCCACCTTCCACACGAAGTCTGTCTTCATATGTCCCATGATAAACTGCTGCTTCCTCTGGCCCCCAGGACCCTGATTCACCTCTTGTGGCACGAATGCCCCCTCTTGTAATAGGCACCTGTATCCTTGTCTCAGCCCCCTGGGGGCCGTCAGCATCTTGAGGCCAGGGCCGTCTAGTCTGACAATGCTCCAGAATATTGGCTGAATTGGCTGGCAGCAGAAGTGTATTGACATGACACGGCGTAATACTGACATCAACTGAGAGCAGGTTTTGATGAGACAGGAGGGTACAGGGCACAGAGGCTGACCTGCAGGGAAGTGGGATACTGAGGGTCTCTGGAGAATGACGAAGCAGGAAGGGCTCTCAGAGCATACCTGGTGGACAGAGAAGACAAGTCATAGGAAGGCAAGGGATCGATGCGATCTGGGGCCAGCCCGCTCCTTAGTCCCACTCCTAGTGCACAAGAGGCTCTGTAAGTGCCAGCTCTTACCCACCCTCCAGTGCAACTGTTCGCATACATGCCCTGCTTCCCCACTATTTTCCTGGGCTTGACCCTAAACTAGCAAAGGGTCAGAGATGCTTAAACAGCTTTCCCAAGGTGCCCTGACTTTCACAGACCTGCTCTTCTGTGGACAAATGCTTGAGACCCAGCCTAGGCTCAGAGAGGATCTTGCTGCTGGCACAGGAGGTATTAATGGCAGCCATTTGAAGCATTCTTCCCCAGGAGGGCTGTGGCTGTCCCATCCCCACCCCACAGCACTGATGCCACACAAAGATATTCCAGAAATGTTTAATGCCACAGAGAAGTCCAAAACCTACAGAAAGCTACAGCCATCCTCCCGGGTGCCTAGAACCAGGGCTATGAACAGCAGGCGGGAGGCCTGCACAAGCCAAGGGTCCAGGGCACTTTGCTGACATCCGTTTGTCCTCTGCCCTCAATGCCCAAGGTTCCTTTAGGCAGATGAAGGAAAGAAGAGGAAGTGGAAAAGGGTAGGAGGAGGGTGTGTCACTTTCAGGCACTCTTCCTGCACGGGAGGGTGACTCATGTGGCAGGCCCTGGGAGGGTCAATTCCGCAGACCAGACTAAGGCAGGCCAAGCCCAGGGTTCCAGAAGGAGCAAAAGGAAGTTCCTGGAATGCAGCGGCCAGAGGAGTAACCGGCAGAAAGTAGAAGGGAGGCTTCCCCCCAGCCAGCCTCCTGCTCCTTCTCATGGGCCTCCGACCCGACCCCCTGTGAGGACGGGCAGGCTTCAGCACCTGTATTTGATAAGGTCCATGCCTTCTCCACCCCCATCACTTTGGGCCCTTCTTAAGTATGACGTTGTCATACTCTGTTCCCTGTGGCCAGCCAGAGGCAGAGAAGTCCTGCCCTGCTGGGTAGACGTGCTGGAGGCTGCCGGGGTCCCTGTCCACTGTGGCCTGCCTCCTCCAGGCCTCCCCCTGGGGCTCCTGTGGGCTGTCGTACAGGGACAGGGCAGCCACTCCTTCAGGCTCATCGTATATGTGGTCGGGTGGCGGGGCCGGGTGCTCCGCAATGCTGTCATACAGAGGGTCCGCTGGGGGTGGGGGAGGGACCACCAGGGTGCCCCTCAAGCTCTTCCCCAGGTTACGGGCCACTGCATCGAAAGGCACTGCATACTCCCCCTCTGGGCCCCGTGGCCGGGCGGTAGGCACTGGCGTAGAGGGCGACGGAGGTGGCAGTGAGTCGTGGGGCCGGGAGTAGGGGCTTTCTGGCCGCGGCAGCACCGCAGGGACTGTGGCTGGCTGGGTTTGGGGCCCAGGAGGGGCGCTGTTCTTCTGGGCAGAAATGGCTTCTTCCAGGGCCAAGAAGATCTCGTTGCCTTGCCGGGTTTCGAACTCAAAGCTGCCCTCTCCAGAGACGCAGCGCCGGCCTGCCTCGAAGGAAAAGGTTACCTGGGTGGAGGGCAAAGGAGATTATTAGCCAGGCCACAGGGTGGGGTCACTTCCCCTGGACCCAGCTCCCAACCACAAACCTGTCACCTCTAGCTTCCCTCCCTCCACAGGAACTGGGGGAGCTTCTCCGCAAGCTGGTTCTCCTCCCTCTGGGCTGTTTCCTTAACAAGCAAAGCTCTCACTCTTCTCCCTTCCTTCTCCCTCCCATCCATCCAGCACGGAGCCTGGTGTACATTCAACCGCAGTAATGCCAGCCACCATTTACCCCTCTGACCTCTCTACCTCTTCCTGTTCTCCTGTCCTTCCACCCCCTCACTCTCCCCCGCCCCCACCCTACCCCCAGCTCTCTCCCCACTGGCTGTTTTTCTTCAGCTTTTATCTCTGTCTTTCCTTCCTCCTCCCATTTTCTCCTCCTTTGAGAGCCCCTTTGCCCTCCCCCTGACAATCACTTCTCTCACAGCTCTCCCTTCTTTCAGCCTCCCTGTGGCGGCCCCTGCTTACCTTGTCCCGCCCAAAGCGCCTCAGAAACCTGTAGGGCCACTCATACAGCTGGGTGCCCAGCTCAGGACCACTCCACAGCTCCAGGGCAGTCTCCCCAGCCCGGAGGGTATAGGATCCCCGGAGCCGGCACCTCTCACTGGCTTCTGTGGGTCTCATGGTCACAGCAAACTCCTTGCGGGGGGCTACTGAGGAGAAGAGGGAAGAGGAGGAGAAGGCAGCTAATGGGAAACAGCTGGCCTGCCTCAACACTGCCCTGCTCTAAATAAGTGTGCCAGAGGCTTCCAGAAAAAGCATTAGCCATGTGCCCATGACTCCAGAGCCCACATCTTGAAGGCTGAGCTGCCCGAGGATAGGTCATACTCCCCAAAATGCCAGATACCTCCACCCCCTACCCTAGTCGGCATCATGCCCTAGCCACATGCACCCCAACCTCGTGCCCACATCCTTCCTGCCGCTGTTGCCAGAGCCACAGCCTTGTCTTCTCCATCTAATCTCCGCCCCCCCCCACACCCAGCCACCTCCCCAAGTCCTATTGTCATGGCCGCAGATGCAGCTGACTCTGCCCTCCCAGCTCTCAGCCTACCCACCCACTGCTGACGCCACCCAGCGCCCTCTGTGAGGTGGAGCTTGAATGTCACCCTGTGTCCATCTGCCCCCCCACACACACACACACCCAACCCAGGGGGCTAGACATCACAAGAAGGGACTGCCTTGTTAGCAGAAAGCTCCCTTGCCACAGGACACCTTAAATCCGCAGGAAAAAAAACCTTCTCTTCTCAAACAGAGAAGGACAGAGAGTCCAAGAGCAGCCCCTTCACTGAACCCCCCAGCCTTGCCCTCTCCCAGTAGCAGGGCCTGGGCAAGAGGGAGTGAGCCACGGGTGAAGGCCTGCCGCTCAGGGCAGGCCAGGCTCCCCCACCCTGGGCCTCTCCCGGAAGCGATGCAGAGAGGCTGATAAGGGGGCTGGCCGAGGCTGGGGGCAACCACAGGGCAGGAAGACTCAGACGTGGCTGTGGCCCACAGCCCCACCCCACCACAGCCCTGGGGAGGGCGCCCCCTGGGGAAGAGGCAGCCCCTCACCTGCGGTCGTGCTGCTGTACAGTTCATTCTCCTCCATGCAGGGCCGGCTGCCCTTCCCCGCTGACCCCAGCAGCTCCTTCCTCTGGCCCTGAGGAAGAGGCCAGGGTCTCACCACTGTCACCCATGCCCAGCCCCACCTCCGGCCCAGGCCTTCCTCCAGAGCACACTCAGCCTGCTGTCCCTGTCTGCATTCTGGACTGCCCCCCCCCAGGAACCGCCCCCAGCATCCTGACCTTGGCTCTTATAACACCTGCCGACAGCAAGTACCGAGTGCCCCCACTCCCACATGCCGTGCCCCCTCGCCCTTTCTGTACCCGTGGATGGCTCACAGGGAAGGCCAAGAGGCAGATGGCCTGGATCCAGTCACTGCGCTCTGTGGCGGGGGCTGCCAGCAGGTACAGGCGCTCCTTGGTCTCCAGAAAGAAGGCACTGGTGTCCCGGGGGCTGCTGGCCTCCCCGCCTGCCTCAGCCACACGTAGGCAGTCACTGAGGCGGATCACCCTCCTGGCGGCCTCTCCCCGGCGTGGCTTCTCTGGGCCATCCTGGAGCTCCAGCCGGGCCAAGGCGCAGTCTGACTCTCCATACAGCACAGCCCCAAACCGGCGCCATTTCTGAATCCAGATGCATGGCAGGTGGGGTGCCGAGAGGGAGCCACCCAGAAATAGAGAGATGGAGACCAAAGGGGAGAGGAGGAAGCATGGGAAAGGTCATAGGGTGGCATTCGGGGACAAGGAGAGAGGCAAAGATCACAGGAGACCCAAGGGGTCAGAGAGAATAACAGGACCTTAGCAATTAGAAATCGTTGGAGATCTGCCCCCCACAACCAAGGAAGAGGCAGTGACAGCAAGTGGAATGCCAAAGGCAGAAGTGCACAAGAGTGAGCCCGTGGAGGCAGACTGCAAGGCAGGCCCAGCCAAGATCCAAGTCGAAGGGCAAAAATTCTACGAGTCCCTGAAGCCCAGAGGAAGGATGAGAGGGCGGCATGAGGGCCCCAACCAGAGACCACCGTTCTGGCTCTGTGCAAGGTCCTACAGAAGGCCAGAGGCCAAGAACTTTAGTCCGCCCTCTTAAACCTTCCTGCTTCATCCCTTGACAGGTTGGGTCATGAGAGAGACAGAGAAGCCCTGGTATGAATCAGCTGAGGGAAAGAGAACTTCCTCATTTAAGGAGGCCAATAAAGGAAAAGGAGGCTGGCCACAGAGACCCCAGCTCAAGCTTACCTCCAGCCCAACTAACCCCACTGGAGCAGGAAAGGGAGAAGGAGCCTCCACTGCAACCCCAAATTATCCCTTCCATTGCCCCTTCCCTTCCCTTCCCAAGCATCCCTGTGAGAAGTTACCACAGAGCAAAAGAGGCAAGAAATGGAGTCATGGCCCCCCTTTACCCTCTCCCCGCTGGCGAACAGAACAGCCGTCTGCAAAGAGCAGATGTCTGCAAAGAGCAAAGAGTTTGGGGCCTGGTGGGGGAAGCAAGTGGCTGCTAAGGGAAGACTGCTCCTAAGATTGAGCTCTGGGTCTAACGTGGCGGGTGGCACAGTGCTCACCTTCCCGTAAAGGTTTTGAAACATTCAGGGGCTCCTCTTCCTCCCCAGGAATTTCTAGCAGCCCCCCAGCCCCTCTGCCCAGCCCAGCGCAGCCTTGCTCTTACCTTCCCAAAAGTCTGCTGCTGCAGAAGGTACAGGAAGCCCTGTTTCACTGCCACTTCTTCCATCCTCCCAACATGCCGGCACCCCAGCCCTGCAGCTCTCTGCTTCCACTCCCGCCCTCTTTTTCTCCTCCCTGCTATGTGTTCCCCCTTCTCTCAAGTTCATTTCCTCTCTGCCTAGAGTTTTCTGCACTGTTCTCGTCTGCTCGATGACGACAAACCGATAGGCCCTGTGGTTTCTTGCTCTGTGTGTGTGTGTGTGTGCGCGCGCGCGTGTTTGACGAGTGAGTTTCATGCACAAGCTTCCTGCATTTTCATTGAGTAAGAGAATTTCTGAAAAGCTAATTTCCAGTTTTTCAGACAGCAACAACTTAGGTGCAGAAGCTGACTGAGCAGTCAACCAAACAAGGAATGGCTGACCTATAGCAACAGAGAGACCCAGAACCAAATTCAACAGTAAAGCCAAAAGCAAAAGGCCCTCATAATCAAGTGGGATGCTCTCAGCATGACACAGCTGGAAGAGAACTTGAAAATCAACCACACTAAGTCCGTAATTCAAAGATGAGTAGACTGGGGGGGCCTGGGTGGCTCAGTCGGTTAAGGGTCTGACTCTTGATTTCAGCTCAGGTCATTATCTTGGGGTCTTGAGATGGAGCCCTGCAGTCATGGTCATCAGGCTCCACACTCAGCGGGGAGCTTGTCCCTCTTCCCATACCCCTTCCCCTCTGGCTCATGAGCTCTCTCTCTCTAAAATAAATAAGTAAAACTTGAAAAAATTAAATTAAATTAAAATGAGCAGACTGAGGCTCAGGAGATCTGAGGGACATGTTCAAGGCCACCAAACCGGAACCCAGGTCTTGAGGCTCAATAAGAACTAAGCCACACACACACACACACACACGCACACACACACACACACGCACACACGCCCAGCATACCGGACACATCAGACAGAGCTCACCACTTTCACACACAGCTGCAACTGTGTTTCATTCCGAGAGAAGCACTCCCTGCCCCAGAAACTGCACACACACAGCACCTTCTTGGGATTCTAGAAACATGAACATCCCCACACTGAAACACCCTATATTCCCAGAGCACATCCAAACAGTTGGAGTTCACCTCCTTTCTAGCCTTTGTAAGCATTAGAAAGGCACTAGAGTTTCATCTGGGGATTATCTTTTTAAGTTGCAATAGCAATCTCTTATATTAAAGAAATCAAAAAAGGCTTCATAATTGCCAAAACAAAGTGCTCTTTAGGTTGCTGGAGCTTCCAGGCACACAGTGTCACCAGCTACACTATCTATCCCTGGAAGAAGGGGGTGCAGGTATGAAGCCACCTGTTTGCAACTCTCCTGGGGTCACAGGACTGGTGGGGACAGGAGAAAGTACCAGGACTCCTGGTTTTTAACTCAATGATCTTTTTATTGCTGGCCCATAAGTGCAATCCAGACTCCATGCAGGAAGATACATTGCTTTGGGGAAATCTAAGGTCCCCAGAAAATATTTAACTTAGAGCCAGATGGTTTAGAGAAGCAATCTGATGGAGGCATGGTGCAGAAATGTTGGGGAACCAGAGAATTAGACAAGCACTCTTGGGGTAACCCCATAATGGGTGCTTATATAACCGGGCCATTTCCTCTACCACAGGGGTTTGTTTGCCTTGGGAAGGAGAGCAGAGCAGAGCACTGCTCAGGCCATCTGCTGTATATGCCATGTGCTTTACCAAAACAGCTTTAAAAGATGAATGTTATGAGCTCTCGGAGGAGAGGGCTGAGTCATGTAAAGCTCACGGCACTCAGTCCTGCTGCCTGGATTTGAACAGGTTGATCCAGAGATCAAGGGAAAACCAAGGATGCTGGTGTGTGAAAAGCTCCTTGGGAAGTATGGAAATGGGGCAGGGCCTACTCTGTCTCTTTAGTCCCTATGGAGAGACAATGTTACCTGGGAGCTGTTTGGTCTTTGGCCATCAGCATCTCCTCATGGAGTGAGAAGAGCTGTTAGGGTCATCCTGGAGGCTCCCAGGGCAGTGCCTTTCCAACATTAACGTGCAGATCCTGTTTAAAGTGCAGAATCTGCTACAGCAGGTCTGGAGTGAGACCAGAGATGCTGAGAGTATTGGCGGGTGGGCCAGATCGCAGTGTGGGAAGCAGAAAAACAGAAGCTATCCGCACCCCACCCCCATTACTCTGATCGCCTTTCCCTAAGGCAAATTGGACACATTCCACTCGGAACCACAGGGGGGCACCCGAGTTTACCAGATTACTTGAAAGCTATTTCCACCCAGACAGCCTGAGCCCCAGGTATTCCAGGCAACCGCATGCCATCTCTTGCCTCTGGTAGCTGGAAAAATTCTGTGGCTATTGTCTGCAGATGGAACAGCAGTAATGTACTATGAGCGACACACTTTAAGGACCTCCCACTTTCCCTGGCAGGCCTTGTGGGATCCCTGCAGTGGAAGTACTAACTTCAGTACCTTCTGTTTGGCCACAGGCAAACCCTGAGAGCAGAGACCCAGAAGACAGAGCTCCAAGACACAGCTGAGGGGCAGAAAATGAGAGGCCCTTCGGTGACCCAGGCACCGATGATGGGAAAAGAAAGAATCCTAAAGGGAGGAGTGGTTTATACTGAGGCACAAGTGGGGTTTGGAGTGCTCTTTGGTTTCTCTTTGCTTTTATTGGAAAGAAGGAACATACCACACCTCACCTATGCTTCGGTGTAAGCCAGAGGATCCTTTCATTTACACTGGTTTCTCTCAACAGGAGTTAGGAACCATGCAGGTCAGAGAACACAGCTCCAAGAGCCTTGCAACTTTTTGTTATTGTTCTCACCAATGATTAGCAACTAAATCCTTAACACAAAAGGGCTTGTGACTTTGTCTTTGGGGGCCATGAAGGAAGGAGCAGAGACTGTGTCTGATTCCTTGGGCAGGCTTGGAGATCAGATGACCCCCAAGCGACAGACAGGTGGGGCAGCTACCCCAGGGGTAGCACTGGGCACACAACAGGAAAGGAGGTATACGATGGGCATGGAGCTAGCATGGCCCTGAGAAGGGTGGGGAACTGAGGAAAGAGATATGTGACCTGGGGTCATGAAAGATCCTCCCCTGCTTCCCCCCAGGCCAGTGTCTCCTGACTGTGGAGGAGGGAGCACACCACCAGTCTCTCGAGTTTTGTTCCTAGTTTCATCCTTTCTGCATTAAGTATTTCACTTCTCCCAGTAAAAGGAAAGACCCAGCACTGGAAACTCTCTGAGAAGGGCTTATAATAGAATGTAATAATTATGTTATTTAACATTGACATAACATTTCAAATGCTTTATGTTCTCTTTTTATTTTTTTTTTTAAGATTTTATTTATTTATTTGTTGGGGGGGGGAGAGGAAAAGCAGGGGGAGGGGCAGAGGAAAAAGGAGGCTCCCCACTGACCAGGATTCGATCCCAGACCCTGGGATCATGACTTGAGCCAAAGGCAGACACTTGACCGACTGAGCCACCCAAACGCCCCTGCTTTACGTTCTCATATGAACCCACACACACCATAGAATGAGACAGAGGTATAAAGAAGTTAACTCAGAAATCATTTCTTGAGCATCTACTTGGTACGGAGGGTCTAGGGACACAGCATAAACAAGACAGAAAGTGGTTACTTTCTAACTGGAGACCCTGACAATGAAAAGAGTATGCAAGTAAATAGCTTTGGACAGTGGTCAGTGCTGTAAGTATGGCAGGGATGGGGTCAGAGGACAACTCTCATAGAATGGTGAGAAAAGCCTCTGAGGAGATAACAACTGAACTAAGAAGTCAATGACAGCAGGGAACTAGTTACTTAACAATCTGGGAAAACATACCAGGCAGAAGTGACACCAAATGCAAAGGCCCCGAGACAGAAACACTGTAAATATGAGGAGTTGCAAGAAGGTCAGAATGACCAGAGCATTGTTAACAAGACGGAACATGGTAGAGATAAGGTCAGATTATGTGGCTTCTCGGGCCACAGCAAGGATTTGGAATGTATTCTAAATGCAACCGAAGGCCACTTAAGGATTTTTAAGCAGGGGTGCAATGATTTATGATTTTAAAATGTTCTGCAGCTGTATGGAAAACAGATTATCACAGGGCAAGACAGGAAGCAGAGAAACTAGTTAGGAATCTATTACCAGACCCCAATAAAAATGTGATGTAGCTTGGACCAGTGTGTTAGCAGTAGAAATAAAGAGAAGTGGCCAGATTTGGGTATGTATTAAATATAGATTAAATGGGACTTGCAAGTGGATTGGATATAGGGGACTATTGAGATACTAGGAATCAAGGTAATTCCGGGCTTCTTAGCTGAGCAACTGGGTAAAGGGTGGTACCATTTACTGATAAAGGGAGGATGGAGAGAGAACCAAGGGTCGGGAGGAGGACTGGTGGGGGAGTAGATGGGGGCCTGGACCACAGAGAGCTGTTACTCCCACCCAATCAGGCAACTAAGGAATTGGAAGACTGCCACTGCAATTGTGACTCCAAGAATATACCACTGCAGCTGCTATGCCAAGGTCAGGAAGCCCCTGACTCACCATCCCAATTCAATGCAGGGAGCTCATGACTGGACACTGGAAGGTTGTTGGGAAAACAAAACACAGCACAACACAACACAACGTTCCAGGGGTTAGGCTTGCCAGAAGCAAGTCAAAAGCTTCTGCTTCACTTCTGCCTCCAAAAATCGTCTCCCAATGAATCTAACTGGCAGAGGCAATCTTGCATACAGAGCCCTAACTGCAAGGAAGTCTGGGTAATGTAGTTTTTAGGTGTCCTACCTCTGCAAACCAGAACGAAACACTAGGAGGACCCAGGTTGAAAGGAATGCTGTGCACCAGTTCACTCTACCCACAACAGAAAGTGATTCACTACCACCTTCATTTCCATTGCAAGTGGTAGCCCCCAGTCAACAAAAATTCAAACAACCAATAGTCTCAGAATCCAACGAAAATTTAAGCTGGGGGCCTTGATTGGAAGCAAGAGAGAAATCCAATGGAAAACAAAAGCCAGCATTATCTAAGACTGATAACTCCTAGTGGAAAAGATTGGAATTGGCCTCAGCGGGCAGGGACTGACCTGATCTGACCCAGGGGGTTGACTATCCCAGTCAGACTGAGCCCAGGGGTCCTAAAGGCCCTTTATCTCACCCCACCACCACCACCTTTCCCAGCATCTGACCCCTCTCAGGAGGCAGCCTAGAGTACTGATTAAGATAATAATCTATTTGTGAAGATTGAAACTGTGCCTTCTGCGCGTTTCCATTGTCACTACTATTTGGCGGCTATTCCCATGAATGTTTCTGGAGGAGAAAAGGACAGACACGACAACAGGGAGATCACTATTCCGGTTGCCGGTAAAACGCAGGATCAGAGAGCAATGGCCCTTATCCACTGGAGCAAAAAGCTAGAAAGACACAACATGAATTCGGTCGACGTCGGCAGTTCAGTGGAAAGTAAAGAATAATGCAGACATCCTAAGTGGGGCGGGGGGGATACCGGCGGTGGGCAGGGAAGACCCCTTGTGGGTGTGATGTAACAGCAGTTGAACGGCGGGGGTGCGGGGGGCATCCAGGGGCAATTAGAAAGGAGAACACTCGGGAAGAGAGGAATCCACCAGGTGCTGGGTTCTGGGCGGGGACAAAAAAAAAAAAAAAAAAAAAAAAANTGAATGGAGCAAAATGGCGGATCATGTGCAGGTGAGAGGAGCCGCGGGGGGGAGGCGGCGGCCGCGGAGAGTGGGGAGTGGGGGGCGCACACGGCCCAAAGGGCTCGAGCCGGCTCGGGGCTCGCCAGGCCCGCGCCACCGCCACTCGGGGCTCCGGAGCCGCCGCCCGTCCCGGAGCTCCGGGGCCTTTCCCGCCTCCCGGGCCGGGGGCCTCCTCCATCCCCTCCCACCCGGTCCCACGCCTCTCGCGCAGGGCTGGAGGTGCAGGAATCCGTGCCGCGGCGCGCACGGCTTACATGGCTTATCAGTCACTGTCTTCCCGCTGGAAGGAGGCCTTCCGCAAGTCCTCTTGCCCCCCAAGACGGGGAAGGAAGAGAGACCCCCTTGTCGGCTCTGTCCTGAGGAGTCTTCCCCATTACACCCTCCACCTTTAAACACATAACAAAAAGAAAACCTCACACTGGTAAATCTCGCTTTCCAGAGTATTTCCCGCCGCCTTCCTCTTCACGCCCCCGAATATAAGAGACCCCCCCCCCAACCTGGCCTCCTTTTCCCTCCCACGGATGCGCCCTTCACTCCCACACTCCCAGTCGCACAGCCTATGGGGCCGAGCTCCCCAGTCGTCCAAAATGGGTGCTCAGGCCTGGGCCCGCCCTCCCTCCTGTCCCCCTATCCACAGTGAAGGAGTTGAGTGCCCACACCTCCTATGAAACGTGGGGTGGAGGGGGGTGTGTCTGAAATGAGGTTCAGTGTTGGGCGCAGACGTTGCTGTGGAGGGTCCTGATCCGGCTCAAGAGCTGCCCCAGGCGTGCTTTGGGCCCAAGCCACTTTTCTTCAAAGACATGGCACAGGCCCTCGGGAGGGACAGCCCACACCAAATCTAGTAGTAACTGGAAGCAGTGCAGGGTTATTTCTTGCAAACTCCATAAAGTTTTTCCTCTCTGTGCTGTAGACGTGGTATTTTTATGACAGTCATTGATATAAATCTGTTGTCAGAAGCTTTCAGATTTTCTAGGTAACTGCACAGATTTTGTGTTTTGGGAAGTATAGAGAGTATAAGAAGTGTCACCTTATTTTGCATACTGTATAGTATCATTTCTCAAGTAAAAAGAATGATCTTATTCCTGATTCGATGTGTACAAGAAGCTAGAGTGGTGTGACTCTATCAGTTGTTTAACTGGGAGAGAAGGCACTAATTTTCAGGCCCAGGGATCAATGGAGTAGATCTTTGGAGTATGAGGGACAAGTTATCAGGACAGAATTATAAAAAATTGTAACCGCAGATGGAAGACCACAAGATTTGTGTTTTAAAGCCAGTATCATGGCCTTATTCAGAAATAGCAGGAAAGCTTGATACAGGTGATAATATTAGTAGCATAGCACCTTGAGTTTTGCAGCAGCCATTTCTAAGAGACATAAAGGATTTTATGTGATTAAAAAAATTTTTCCATCCTTAAAGAGTAGATAGGTAAGAATTATTTCTCTTTTTTAAAGGCTAACCAAAGCACAAAATATATTTACGTAAGATAAAGCTACGTGGACCAAAAGCACTTTGACTCTAGGTCTAGTGTTTTCTACTGGGGGAAAAAGTAGCATCCATGAGCATTCCAAAACATGGTTTGAATGGATAGTCTTTCTGAATGATGATTTGGACAGCAAAGGAAGTCCATTTACTTTTATGAATATGCCCTTGTTCTGTCTCCTGTAAGGAGTATCTCTTAATGTGATTTCCCATATCTTGAACCCAAAAGGCTGTCGTTTCTCACAAGAAGAAAGTGAAGCCGCATCAAAGTAATTAACCTTCATAGCATTTTTGGCTCAAGGGAGGGTCTACCGTATTTTTAATAAGGCGATGTTTTTCTCCCACCTACCTAAAAGAATAAAAGTCTACCAAAGTTAAGAATGTACTAACTTTTCAAAACAAAGAGGAGTATGCCAGCCAGTGTTTTATTTTACTTTTAAGAGCTGTAGTGTGGTGTTCTTTGAATTAGCAGTCTTTATTGCAAGAGTAATTTTGTGAGGGAATTTTTTTCTGTTTAGATAGAATGGGGCATGTGGTTTTTCTTTGTTAGACCACTAAATTAGTTTTAGTATTGGGAACTCAGATTTTTCCCTGGTACTTCACTGTAGCAGAAAACCTCTCTCCCCAATATGGAATGAGTAAATAAAAGGATTAAAGACAAATCTGAAGTCGCTGGGGGGTGATACTTTTCTCATAACACTACTGGAACATGTTTAAAAAGGAGTCTGTTACAGATTCAAGACAGTGATTATTTGAAAGTTTCCTATGTACTACTAAATAGTTGAGTCATTTTGTGTCTAGTACTTCTCTGAACCACCAGGGTGAGCAGTTTTGTTGTTGCTGTTGCTGTTGTGTGTGCGTGTGTGCGTGTGTGTGTGTGTGTGTGTGTGTTTTACTGACACTGAGCGGGTGTCATATGATTCTCAGGCTGAAGTCCTGAGCATTTCTTCTGATATGTGTTTTATGGAAGTCTTAAGTGTTACAAAACATTAGTAATGGGAAAATTATAGTACTTGCTCTGTCTCTCAGCTCTGTCGTTGTCATAGTCAAGCCTCTTTAGAAGAGTGGCTGTAAGCAATTGAGGTTGTGGTGGTGGGTCTCTTGCTCCTAGATGACCTTATCTAATACCCACCGTGCAGGCAGTGATTATAGAGCATTGACCATGAAAGAAAATCAGACTCATTTGTATTTATCTTCAGTTGTTCCCCTTCCTTTTTTTTTTTTTTCCCCCTAATATCTGAAGTTAGATGAAGTAAATGAGGATTCAGTATCTTCAGTTACTGGCTAGTTACTGCAAAGAGAACACAACTCTCAGTGTACAGTGGTAATGAAAAAGATTAAGAAGAATCACATGTTAGCTTTAATAGAGCTAGATGGTGTTCAGGATCTTGAAGGAAAAGGAAAGAGCATATAATATATACAATAATATGCATTACTTAATTTTTAAGTATATAAGTATACTAAAAATATAATAATTATAAGATAATATGAATGAAGGATAGTTCTGGGATTTTGTTAGATTTATTATGTTGTTACACTGGGCCTTACACAGAATCTTTAAGTATTATTAACTGGGCTCTGCATTATGTCCATAATAACAGAAGATACTGTTTTCAAATAGTCATATTTTATTTTAAATTTAAGGTACGGTAATTAAATATTGACCACTGATTTAACTTTAGGGAGTCACATAGAAGAATCTTTACAACTGGCAGGTTAAAATTTAAGAGTGCAAAAGTTTAGCCTGATTATGGCAAAATTGGTAGTTGTATTTTCAGCTTTCAAAAATACGTAAGGAAATGATTGAAGCAATGGGTAGTCATTTTGAGAAGGGAGTTCTTTACAACTTTTGAGGATTTTAAATTGAAAAACTCAGTAACTTTTGCGACTTTTTTTCAGTGATACCATAATGCTTAAAGTGTACAAGGCCGTTTGCTGTACTGTGCACTGCAGAGAATTCAGAGCTGAGAAAGACACAGGAGCCAGACTACTGAAATGTCAAATTCTGTTGCTCTCTTTGGGCAGGCTTCAAACGTGCACATACAAGAGCTAATACGTTGGTTTCAAAACATGCTACATTTGTGTTGGATGATACTGAAATTGCTATATTCCCTCATTCACCCCATCGCCCTCTTCTGTGGATTTATATAAGTGATACATACATATTTTGGAAGAACAAATTTATATTTACTTAATAATGCTGACTTTAGTATATTTTGTCTTGTGAGAAAAGCCTTCAGAAAAATTAAGGTATGCGTGTGATATCATTCAAACACTTATGCAGTAAAATATAAAACATTGTTATAATGGAATCTCTAATTTAGATGGAGGTAAGAGAAAAGCTTTGAGAAGATCCCTATTCTCTATCTCACAGAGAAACTAAATTCCATCTAATGCAGAAATTGGTGTTCATAATCATCAGCTATATTTTCTTTTTTCTTGGTTGGGTTTTTGTTTTTGTTTTGAGATTTTATTTATTTATTTGAGAGAAAGAGAGGTAGCGTGTGTGTGAGTGGTGGGGAAGAGCAGAGGGAAAGGGAGAAGCAGACTCCCAGCTGAGCAGGGGGCCCCGAGGTGGAGCTCGATCCCAGGACCCTGAGATCAGGGCCAGAGATGAAGGCAGACACTTAACCAACTGAGCCACCTAGGCGCCTCTCTTGGTTGGGTTTTGAAAGCAGTGTTGTACCACAGCCTTTCGAGAAGGAAGTGTTGCCAGTATAAACCAATAAGCTAATGTCTCAGGTACAACTACTGAGGTTTCTTTACTCATTTCAATATATATAAGGAAGGTAGTGTTTAGAAGTTGTATCATCTCTTTTTTAAACCCCAAACATATATTATCCCACAGAATTTCTCAGATTCAGGAATCAGAAAGTGGCTTACCTAGACCATTCTAGTTTAGGGTCTTTCATATGCAGCCAGGCTGTCAGCTGGGCTACAGACAGTCTCAAGGCTTGACTGAGGGTGGTGAATCTGCCCCAGTTAGTTACTTGCACGCTGCTGGACTGAGGGCCACTGTGCCTCAATGGCTCTTTCACAGGGAGGTTTCACAGGGGCCTCTCCTCGTACATAGTTTTGAAGTACTTATTTTTTACATTGTATACTGATGTCTGCTTTGTATAAGTGACCCATCTTTGTTACTGTGTTTTTTAAACCTCGTAGTGAAATATACCTTCAGACAGGTACCCAAATCATGTGTTCAGCTTGATGAGTTTTCACAAAGTGAGCACCTGTGTAGCCAGCATCCAAATCCATAATATAATCAGTGCCTCAAAAGTCCCTCTGATGCCCCCCTCGATAACTACCCATACATCCTTCCTCCTAAGGGTAACTACGATCCTGTCATTTGATTTTTAAATATACGTTTAGAAGTCAAGCTGAGTAAGACCTATCTATGAGAGCTTGAACTTCAAAGCCAGGGAAAACAGTATAGAGCAGTAGTTCTTCAGTTTTGGGGGGGAGTTTGGTGTGTGTGTGTTTAGAATGTGATGAAGCTGTGTGCTCTCCAGGAAGGAAAAGCATACCTACACAAAAATTCGCCTACAGTTTCAGGCCATTCATGAACTTTAGAACTAAAATTTAAATATAACGTTTCTTTTTAGATGAAAATGCCCACTGCCTTTTTGAGAAACTAATTTGTAAGTGTTTCTCTTTTGACCCATGTGGAAGGGTAGTTCAGGATCACAGTATGTGTTCCTGGAGAGTTACATGCAGATTGAATTTTTAAATACTGAATTCTTGAGACTGATTAATAGAGACTGTGAAGCATCTGCTAATGTCCTGTTCTTAGCGCTATATAGACACATGGAAGGAAGTACAAGATGTGATGTCTTATTTTCAGGGGCCTTGCATTTTAATTGGGGAGATAACAAGCCCAGGTTATTAAGTTGTAAATTTGTAATGAGACTGTGGTTTTCTCAACGTGTCCCTGAATGAGGGGGCTCTTACTCCCATTACTCCCCCCCACCCTTCCAGTACATCTGAGCTCATGCCTCACATTTATAGTGACTCACTATAGCAGGGAATTCTCAGTGGAATGAGATTGGGGGAGGGGGGTCAAAATCCTGGGGGAAGGAGGAGAATTGTCAAAAACTGGGTCCTAAAGTATGTTATATTTGCATCCCAGGCCCTTCACCCCTTCATAAACATTCACACGCACTCACACAAAGACATACACACTCACACTCTTACTACCATAAATGGAAGGATGTCTTAAAGAGAAGGCAGAAATGGAAACTTTATGCTAGCATTTATTGGATTTTCAGCTGCTTGCCACTTTACATGGTCTCATTTAATGCTCACAGCAACTCTATAAGGTAGGTATTATCGAGATCATAGTCACGGAATTTTCCTTGATATAGGCTGATGAAAGGACCTTGTGTCTCTGGAAGACTGAAGAACTGTTGGAAAATTTAGGTGATGATTGTGGTGGTAGTTATTGTCAAACTTAACTGGTGTGGGATTTGGGTTGGGGGAGGGGGAAGGGGGGTGCCAGCATTTATTGAGCATCTGTTAAGGCATCCTGCTAAGTCCTTTTATGCCATTTAATTGGGCAACGCATCTAGTCTCTTTGAGCCTGGGTTAGATGATCTGTAAAGTCTCTTACACTTCGTGCATTCTGACTGGGATTTCCAGTTGTCATCCTTACCATTCTCTCCCAAATAAACCCCTCTGTTCTTAATACATACATAATAGTATCCTGAATTTTCCTAAAACATTTATGCTCATACTAATATTTCCATTTCATCTCTCTTAAATATGCCTTCCTCTACCCTCTCTCCCAATTTTTTAGGCTCCAAGAGTATTTTCGAGAAACTGATTATCTATAACAAATTGAGCTCTGTTATGCCCCAAATAATAAGTAAAGAGGTCTCTTGGTTGGACAATAAGTAGTGAAAAACATTTCTTTTGAGACAAGGAATTGACGTTATTAGTTAGATGTTGATGCTAGTATACTAAAAATTTATTCTCACTTAAAAGTCCCTGGATATAGGCGCATCGGTGACTCCATTGGTTAAGCATCCGACTCGATCTCAGCTCAGGTCTTGATCTCAGGGTCGTGAGTTCAAGCCCTGAGTTGGGGCCCAGCATGGAGCCTACTTAAAAAAAAAAAAGTGCCTGGATTTAAACCTCTCTTAGAGAAAAAGTAGTTAGATGAAAAACAGTTAGAATGCTTTCTTATAAATACCTCTGCAGACAGTTAGATCAATGAAATATCCCTTGTGCTACTTCAGGAAGTTGTAATCTTATAGCTGTAGTGGCCTTTTAATGTTTAAGCGTATGAACTTATGTTGGACACAAATACTGATCTCCTTGGTACTTCATATGGTAAGTTATGATACTTGAAATGTGTAGTCTCCAAATTGAGAGTTATGCTAGACATTTGCCTGAAAGCTTGAGACTTGTACAGTTAAAAGGGTTATATTTAAGGCCAGAAAACGGAAACACGGGGTTTTTTAAAGTGTGTTTTTCAATTCTCTTTAGAATTCTTTGCAGAGTTTTGAAAGTATATATCATTTCAATAGGCAAAAGTCATTTCGGGGCTTGGTTTCATAACCTTATTCACCTCCACTGACTCCGGATTTTGTTTTATTTCTCTCTTCCAAAAGAACATTATCTAAAGTCAAGCATGAAATTAATTTGACTATAGGAAGCTGTAACATATTGTTTTCTCCCAAAAGAATCTGGGAAACCAGATATATATTTCATGTATCTGTACTCGGCTAAAAAATTCATCGAAATTTTGCCAAAGGTATAGCCACAAATTATTTAGAATATTATTTGTTTTGTGTTAGTAGGTGATTTTTTTTTTTTTTGAATTATCAGCTTGTCATTGACCCATCTGAGGAATCCTTGTAAGGTCTTGTCAAAAACTAGTCAGAGGAATACCCAAGAATTTGAAAGAATAGTAAAACTTCCTGGGAAATGGGACCTTGTTTTCCTTATTAATATTTTGAACTGATAACGTTGTTCCATAGATGAGCAAGTTTCATCAAGCTTTCAAAAGACCTATAATGAAATGTTTTTAAACAAATTGAACCGGAGTAACAGGGTATATTTAAATAAAGACATTATCCCAAAGGTGTTACAAATGAAAACCTATTCTAATGTAAAAGATGACTTACTAATTCTTGGAAGTCTACATTGTAGTCTAACTTGAAATCCATGTTCCAAACAGGGAGATCAGAATGTCGTAAATAGGAAAAGTGTAGGTTCTCAGAATTCCTAAAACCTTTCCTCAAAGCTCTTTGATTTGGGTACCCTCAAGGTACCAGGGGCACATTTTCTTATTGGTGATAGTGTGAGACTTCAGACAAACTTTGCATCTATCCCTTGCTTACCCATCTCCTCAAATTTAAATAACACTTTTTTTAAAGTCAGTATATCAGTTCATAAAGATTGCTATGTGTAAATCTGATGCCTGTGGAATCAGATTTTCCTTTAAATCATCTTTATGTGCGCAGTAAATTGCATCCATTTAAGATGTACAATTTAACAAACATACCTGTGATTCCTTCACCATGATCGAAATACAACACATTTCCTCCTAATTGCCATCTATCCTTCCCTCAGCACCAGACAACCCTGATCTGCTTTCTGTTACCATAAATTAGTTTGCATTTCCTGGAATTTTATGCAATAGATGTACTGTGTACTCTTTTATTTTTTTACTTCTTTTACTCAACATGTGATTTTGAGATTCATTCAGGTTGTTGGGTAGTAGTTGGCTACTTTTTATTGCTGAGTAATATTCCATTGTATGAATGAGTGTATCACATTTTATATTTGTTCACACCTTGGAGGGATAGTTGGGTTGTTTCCAGTTTTAAGTCACTCTGAATAAAAGGGCTATAAATATTCACATGGAAATCTTTGTAGACATAAATTTCCACTTTTCTTGAGTTAGGTACCTAGGAAAAGAATGGCTGGGTCCTATGGTGTATTTAACTTTTATTTATTTATTTATTAGAGGGTGGGGGAGGGGCACGGAGAGAGAATCAAGCAGGCTCTACTCCCAGCACCAAGCCCAACATGGGGCTCGCTCTCACAACCCTGAGATCATGACCTGAGCCAAAATCAAGAATTGGACATTTAACCGACTGAGCCACCCAGGCACCCCAGTATATTTAACTTTTTTAAAGAAACTGTCAATTTTCTTAAGCAGCTATTCCATTTTACTTTCTCACCTGCAGTGTATAAGAATTCCAAATGTTATGTATCTTTACCAATCTTTGATATTGCCATACTAGTGGGGTCTTATTGTGGTTTTAGCTAGCATTTCCTCTGTGACTAAGGGGGTTGACTATCTCTTCATATGCTCACTGACTTTTCATATATTTCAGAGGTTTGCAAACCAGGCTGGTGGTTTGGCCGCACAGGCTGATTTTGTATGACCTGATAACTAAGAACAGTTTTTAGCGTTTTTTTGATGGTTGAAAAAAAATCTAAGAGTAATATTTCATGGCACACAATAATATGAAATATGAATTTCAGTGTTCTTAAATAAAAGTTTCATTGGAACATAGCCATACAAGTTCCTTAACAAATTGGCTGTGGCTGCTTTTATGCTACAGTGTCCGAGTTGAATAGTTGTAACAGAGACCTTTTGGCTTACTGGCCCACGAATCCTAAAATACTGTCTGGCACTTTACCAAAAAGTTTTGCAGACTTTTGGGGTATTTGTTCCTTAAGATCTATTGTCTGACTTCTGGGTAGGGGAGGGAGTAGCCCAGCGTGGTTCTAACCCATGCCCAATTTGATAGGCACCAGATCAGACTACATTCATTCATATTCTCAGGCATTCTCAGATCTCTACTGCACTGGCCAAAATGGTAACGGCTAGCCACATGTTGCTATTTAAACTTAATTTAAAAATTTAGTTCTTCAGTCACACTGACCACATTTCCATTACCCACTAGCATCATGTGGCTAGTGACTACCATATTGCACAGTGCAGGTAGAATATTTCTTTTATCACAGAAACTTCTATCGGACAGTGCTAATCTAGAATAAGAAAAACTTGCCAACTGAATCAAAGTGAATGGAAGCAGAAGTGGAACATAGGTTATAGAGTTACTTTCCTGGGTGCCTATAAAAGTAAGCTAGATCCTCATTCTCCTAGGTATGTGAATGCAAATGCCTATTTTAAGGTGTTTAGTTAAGATTACTTACTGTTTATACCATGAGCCTAGGATATGTTCTGTTCTCTTAGTCAAGTGAGGAGAGGAAGCAGTCAACTCATAAAAGAAATTCAGAATTTTACTTTTAGGAAGTATCTTAACGACTTTAACAAAAAACACCCTAAGCATGTATTCTTCCCCAAAGCACTTGACAAAAACAAACCTAAAATTCCTGTGTATTTTAAAACGATTTTTCAGATAAAGGCAGAGAATATTGAGGAAGGTATTAAAACCATGAAGTCATTTATTCAAGGTGCTAAGCCTTGATATAGTATCAATTCTGGTTTCTTTCAACTAATTTTAAAATATTATTGACCTTAAAATTTTTCATAATGATAGCATTAGCTTTGAAAATAACCCAGAGGGGCAGCTGGGTGGCACAGTCAGTTAGGCTTCCTGACTCTTGTTTTCGGCTCAGGTTGCAGTCTGCTTAAAACTCTCTCTCCTCCGCACCTCCCCCTGCACATGCATTCTCTCTCTCTCTCTCTCTCTCTCTCTCTCTCTCTCAAATAAAACTTTAGAAAGAAAAGAACCCAGAAATATTTTAAGTTAAAAATGGTTAAGATAGCCTATTTTAAGATTGAATTTAAAGGCTTTCCTTCACATCACTAAAAACTGTTTTTTGTGATTCTGCTCTTGAGGGCAGGCAGAACTGATTATGAATAGTGAAGTGGAGGTCAATAAATACATTACCAAATGTTCATCCTCTTCTTTGGCAAGAAAAAAAAGAAAAGAAAAAGAAGAAAATAAGTATGTAATTACTATACCTGATGAATTATCTTGTTCTTAACATAGAGATGTTTATAAGTTTTTGTGATTGGTCATGTCACTATGATCTATCCTAGAAATAAATGTTTTGCTGAAGTAAGAATCTAAATGCACCAGCTCACACTGAGAAAGTGGCATATGGGTGTTCCATTGATGTTCTTGTATATGGACCTAAGGAAATATGTAACAAAGGGTATTTTAGAGGCTTCCAGAAAGATACATTTTTAAACAACTCTTGTCATTTGTGGTTTCAAATTCACATTCTTGAATTGTCCTGATGTGTCTCATGTGTACCTAAATGTGTCCCCTGTTTGCTATTTGACAGAATGTTATTGTTTAGAATAGCATCATCTTGGTGAATTGGTAAGATAGGAGAAATGACTAGAATACACAGATCAGTAAACATTACTTCATTTGGCTGATATTTTTTGATTGTGTGCTGTGTGCAGGCGGTGGATATATAAAGGTGAATAAGGTATAACACCTACACTCAAGGACCATAATAGCTAGAAATGTATGCCAGTGAGGGAAGTAAAAAGATACAGGTGATATGACACATGTATGCACAGAACATAAGGAGACACACATGTCAATCCTCCCTTGGAGAGCCAGGAAGGTTCTCTTTTTTTCTTTCTTTTCTTTTCTTTCTTTTTTTTTTTTTAATTTATTTACTTTAGAGAGTGAGAAAGAGAGAGCACAAGTGGGAGGGGGAGAGGGAAGGGCGAGAAAATGTCCAGCCGACTCCGCGCTCGCAGGGCTAAATCTCACGACCTGATCAGAAACCAAGTGTCCGATGCTTAACCGACTGTGCCACCCAGGCGCCCCCAAGTCAGGAAAGTTTTCTTAAAGTGGTGAGTGCTTAAGCCAGATCTAAAAAGACATTAAAAAAATGAAATATAAATAAAAAAGACAAAGTGTTCTCTAGGTCAATAAACATACCAAGCAGAGAAATAATACCATAAGGAAAGCTGTATATGTGATGGAACATTCCAGGAAATTGAAAGCAATTGAATATCCCTGCTGTATAGAAAATAAAGAGGAGCAAGGTGAGAAATGAGACTTCAATGGTAGGAAAGAACCAGAACATGAAGAACCTGTTGTATCACAATAAGGAATTTGTTCTGTAGATGTGTAGTTGAAGGCTTTTAAGTAGAAGTGACGGAATAATCGCATCACTGTGTTGATGGTTATGGAAAACTGATTGGATGTGGACAAAGTAGGAGATAAAGCAGTAGTCTATGCAAGAAGTAACTGGGACTTGTATTAAGGTAATAGTTTTGAGGATGGGGAATAGGAGATTGATTTTATGGAGGTTACGCTTGGTGGGATTTGACAGTCGAATGTATAAAGTGAGAGGGCAGGCTTCCACATTTCTGGGCAGCTAAGCAGACAGTGAATGAATGAACCAGATGTTGAAGCCGTAGTAAGGTCAGTCTCGAATATACAAATTTTGAGGTGCTGGTATACATTTGAGTGGAGATATCCAGTAGGCAGTGTTTACCTGTTATCAGCTTGGGTTAGAACTCACAATCATAGTGAAAGCCTATTTCAGTAGCCTCCAGATGTTGTAAATACATGTAAAATGTTAGTTGTTCACAATACACACCTATCTGATTTCTTAGTAAGTTTACAGCAAACTGCAAACCTTGAGTGAAGCTGGTGTTTTATTCTAGTTTGTATTCTGGAACAGCCTCAAATTACCAGCAGCAGGGGTAAAATACATTTGACAAACAGCAGTGAAATTGGCATGCGTTAATGCCGAAAAAGAAGAGGTCCTGTTCTCAGGAGTTTCAGTAAACGTTATGATGTTAAACTACTCTGGCCACCAATACCTCTTAAGAGTCTCATTCTCTGAGCTAGCCGGGCATACGGCTTAAAGGTTTCTATATATATAGTTAAGGCATTTAAAAATCTACCTGATCTGCCCTTGGTTTTGTTTTGTCTTCCCATCTCATTTTTTAACTTTCGGAAAACAGATGGGTTTTTATTTATTTACCCATTATAACTAGTGTTCGAGGGGTACCCAGAAAAGACTTCTTTTTTTAAAAACCTCCTATTTCTTCTGTTAGAAGATTCTTCTAAATCTTCTGTTTTGCAACTTGCCTGGTCCTCTTTATTTGCTGACTTGGTAAGTTCCTGGAAAGCATTTTTCATAGATCATACAGTAGTGTAGACTTGAAAGGCAAATTGATACTTTATAAAACTGTTAAGGAAAAATTATTTAGAATTCCAGAGAATCAGAAAACCGGCATGTATGGGCTGTGTATGCCAAAACTTCTTAAATGTTTACTTAATACTCTTTTTTTATGTTTTTTTGTCAGAGGGTAAATATGGAACTCTGAATTCTTTGTTTCTCTGAATCAAAGTTCAGGGTTCCAAGATTAAGTATTTGTGATTGCTTTTATCTTTTTTCCTTTAATGTTCTGTTTTGAGTTTCTTATGCTCCTTTTTTGTTGAATCTTCTAAAGGAGTACATACAGTGCTTGGGGTTTTCTCTTGAGAAAAGAGAACTTGAGAAGCTATTCTTCTGAATTTTCAGGCCAGTAAAAGTCCAGTCCTCTTTACACCTTTATTTCTGAAATCTTTCATTCTTACTAGCGAACTTCTGAAAGTTTATTATCAGTAGTTAGACTGTGAGTCTTAATAGATCAGAGATGCTGTCCTAATATCTCAGAATGTTAAATTTCAGCTAAGCTCAGAAACCGCAGGTTGTTCATTCTTGATACTTGTGATATACAAGCATGTACAGGTATAAAGAAACACAGAATGGGAACATGCAAGGAAAGTTGGCTCTGATGTGTAGTTCATATACACACTGATTTCTTTTAGAGAATCAAGGATGTATTTCTCTAGGGCAAGAGAGAGTGGCCTATGGTATACTGTAGTATTTTACTGCCAAAATATAGGTGGGCAGCAAATTCTGAGGTTTGAGAAAACAATTGAAATGTCTTCCTCCCTTTCCTGGATTTTATAATGTTAATGTTGTTACTGTTGTTTAACCGGTGATGTTGCTAACAGTTTGAAAATTCCTCTAATTCAAGCCTTCAAATCTTTGGTTCCCCAATCACATACACAGGTTTGTTTGAAATGGAATACTGCCCTGACCCCTGTTTTTAAACAGACAACTATTTTAATGATACAGTAGTTGCTTTCTGTGTAATATTATATTTTATTTATGTGTTTATATTAAGAAAGCATTTTAAAGCCAGTTAACATTTCTCCACCAAATGTGCTGTTTTTGTTTACACACAACTGAATATTGAGAATGTTTCATTTATGACTGCAATAATTGTGTTTCATGTCCATGGTAATCAGAATGATACCGTTAACAGGTTAATGAAATGGGATTAGAATTACATAATTTTTAAGCTAGAAGAATCTTAGAGTGTGATGACACAATTTAAAAAATCCATATGCCCTCTTTTTGTAGGGTAGCTAGCTTTATAGTATTGTTTTCTAGGGATAATGTAAGAATTTAACCTTTTCCAACCATAATAATATTAACAATCTCAATTTTGTTATACAATTAGCACAATTAAAGAAAAAGTACAAGTAATCATGTCTAAGGAAGGTTTAGACAAAAATGGGTTTAGAAAATGGTTTCTTTAATTGCAGTTTCACTTCTATGGGTCAGACACTGTGCTAAATACTAGAGATAAAGCAAAGAACAAAATAGGCATGGTCCTTGCTCGTATATATTCTAGAAATTGTACCGATAAATATAAATTTACAAATTGTGATAAGTGATAGGAAGAAAGAGGTATACTGAAATCTTTTGAGAGTACTGATTTCTTATTTTTTTTTTTTTAGATTTTATTTATTTATGAGAGAGAGAGAGAGAGAGAGCGCTCAAGCCAGGAGAGAGGCAGAGGGAGAGGGAGAAGCAGACTCCCTGCTGAGCAGGGAGCCTGCCGAGGGACTTGATCCTGGGACTCTGGGATCATGATCCAAGCGGAAGGCAGACACTTAACTGACTGAGCCACCCAGGAGCCCCTGATTTCTTATTTTTATTATTGGGTGGGGATATGAAGGGAAGGAAGGGGACAAAAAGAAATGATATATTTAAGGCCCTGAAGGAGGAAACCTCCTCTCAGAATTGGAGGAGACCATCCTGGCTGAAGCTTATTATGCCAAGGAGGGAGACAAGGCTGCAGAGATTAGCAAGCACTGGAATGTGATGGGTTCCTTTGTAGGCATTCAGACCAGATTTCTCAGAGATTTGAGTGATTTGTTAAAAATTCATTCCATAAATTAAATGGAAAAAGCAAGGAGTGAAATTTGCTGTGGTATCTTGATTCTGATTTTCAGTTGCAGGAGCGGAGTTGTAATAGCAGAAGGTAAAAGTCTACCACAGAGTAGATCATGATTATCTGTGATTTTTTTCTTACTATATTGTTTTCAGTTTAGCTGTTGGAATTAGTCATGAGAAAGGATATGACTGTCTTGATGGAGATTTTCTTTTGAATAGAATACCCTTTCCCTGGGGCACCTGGGTGGCTCAGTTGGTTCAGCTCAGATCTCGATGTTGGAGTCCCAGGATTAAGCTCCCCATGGGACTCCCCATTCATCAGGAAGTTTGCTTCTCCCTCCCCTCCTGCCCTTCCCCCAGCTCGTGTGTGTGCTCACTCTCCTCTCTCTCTCAAATAAATAAAATCTTACAAAAAAAAAAAAGAATACCCTTTCCCCAAGGTAATTTATTATCCGTAAGGAGTGTACTGGTTACGTATGTATACATTTCAAGTTGTGTTTTGGTATATCGTGTGTATATGTATGTGTGCATATACCTTATTATTTAGTTTCAACTAGCTGGAACATTTATTCTTGTCTTCATAGAAAATCAAACTGTTTTCTTTCTTTCTTTTTTTTTAAAGATTTTATTTATTTATTTATTTGACAGGGAGATTGACAGCCAGAGAGAGAGGGAACACAAGCAGGGGGAGTGGGAGAGGAAGAAGCAGGCTTCCAGCAGAGGAGCCTGATGTGGGGCTCCATCCCAGAACGCTGGGATCACGCCCTGAGCCGAAGGCAGACGCTTAACGACTAAGCCACCCAGGCGCCCCTGTTCTAATTTTTTTTAAGTTTTCTTTACTTAAATAATCTCTACACCCATTGTGGGGCTCGAACTCATGACCCCAATATTAGGAGCCACTCACTCTTCCGACTAAGCCAGCCAGGAGCCTCTCATACTGCCCTAATTGATGGTAAGGCCAGTGCTCCCAAACTTCTTCAAAATGGTCTCCATTATTCTTGGCCCTTTTTTTTCTTCCACATGAATTTTAGGATCAGTTTGTCAAATTTATCAGATTGGATTTGGGTTGCTAATATTTTATTTAGGATTTCTGTAACTCTTCATAAGCAAAAATTGGCCTTTCATTTTCCTTTGTCATACTGTGCTCTCCCTTTGTCTGGTTTTGGTGTCAAGATTATACTAGCCTCAGAATTAGGTGAGGAGCTTCCTACTTTTCTTTCCTCCTCCCCTCCCTCCCTTCTTTCCTTGCTTTTCTGGAACAATTTAAATGAGATTGGTATTCGTACTTAAATGATTGGTACTATTCACCATGAAACCATCTAGCATGGTTTTTAAAGGTGGGACAGTAGATCTACTCAGCTTTTCTTTCTTGAGTCATTTGTGGTGAGTTGTAATTTTCTAAATTGTCATTTTGTCAAAATTTTCTAATTAACTGACAAGGTTGGTAGAATTTTTTTTTCATCCCTGTGCTATCCTTCTGGAATGAATTTCCTTCTCTAATATATGCATTCTTTAGTTATTGTTTCAACAATTTGAACAAGAAACTCCGTCCTCTTTTGTCTGAAAATGTTTTTATTTAGCCCTCACTTATGAAAGATCATGTAGCTGGATATAGAAATAAAGAGAGAAATACTGTCATTCTCACCCATTGAAAAGGTTATTTCATTGTCTTCTGTCTTTTGCTGTCAGGAATTCTGCTGTCAGTCTTATTTCTTTAATAAAACTACTCCATGTTTTGGCTGGGACATACAGACTGGAACAGTCCCAATTTTTTACTCCTTTTGTCCTGGGGTCCCATGTGGTTTAACATTCGCCTTGGACGAAAGTGTCCCAGTTTAAAGAATAAATTATGTGGTCACTCTAAGATTTCCTCTTTGTTTTACTACAAAATGGATGGGTTGGTTTTTGTTTTGTTTTGTTTTTTTATTGATTCTGTTTGATATATGTTGCATTTTCTGAAATTGGGGATTTGTAGTTTTTATCAGTTCTGGAAAATTTTCTGAATAATGCCTTTTGCATTCTCTACCTTCCCTTCTGGAGGCCTTTTTAAGCATGTGAGGATCTTCTCGTTCTGTCTCCTGTATGTCTTAACTTCTCTCCTACTTCATGTCTTTATTTTTCTTCTATTATGTAGAGTTTCTGTGGATTTCTCTTTTAGTTCACTAACTCGTTCTTCAGCTGTGATTACTCAGGTGTTTAATCCATCTACTGAGGCTTTTGATTTAATTGACTTATATTTTCTATTTTCACAGTTTCATTTCATCTTTATTCAAATCTGCCTGTTCTTTTTTTCCATAGTGTCTTCTCTCAAAGTTTTGATTACTTCAACATCTGTGCTTATCTCTGTCATATTTCTTACGTGAATTTCTTAGAGGTTTAATTCTGCCGTTGGTCTGCTGATTCTTGCCTTCTTCATGTGTTTTCAGTCTTAGATTATGAGCTAAACTGGAATAGAGATTTGTGTGTGGGAACCTCTGTGGTCTGGCTTGGAGGTATCCTCTTCCAGAGAGGTTTTGCATTTAACTCCACCTAGCCCATCATTGGCCCAAAGGCAATTCCTTGTTAGTGTTGTGACCTACGATTTCCTAAACTGGAGTCTCACATCAGTCCTTAGTTACAGATTCTTGGGTTTTGTTTTGTTTTCCTTTACTGAGTTCCGATTAAGGTAGACAAGCTTTCTTATTATCTCCCAGTTTGGTGAGCAGATTTTACTTGTATTTTAGTATTATTATTTTTAGTGCACCCTCTTTTTGAGCTATTTTATTCTCCGGTATGAAGCTAGAATCCCTGGGGACTTGGTTCTAGCTCCCCAGGCAGTGCAGGCCCAGAGCGTCTCCAGTTCTTGCACTGATATCAGAACCTAAGACCAAAAGCCAACAAGCCCCATCTGCACCAGGACAGTCACAGCACATGCTTGCTTCTCTGGTTTTTAGTTCTCTTAGTTTTGGGCCCTTGTTGGTTTCTTCTGCTTTTTAGTGACACAGCCATGCATATAAAAGGATTTTTGTCTTATTTAAATAGCAGTTCTACATGTTTGTGTCAGGAAGGTTGGAAGCTAACTAGTTTGCCATTTTGCTGGAACCAGAAGTCTAAACCTAATTAGCATGTATCTCCAAATACATGATTTCTTTTGATTTTTATATCAAGGTGGAAGCTTCTTCCAGGTAAGCAGACTAGTTGGAAATTAAACGTGTTGCCCAAAGTCACAGTCAGTGAGATCTAGGATTAAAACTTGAATATTAAGCTCAAGTGTACGTCTCTTGCCAACACTCCTTCTTTTCCACTGAATACAAATAGACTTTATACAAATAGATATATTTGTTGGTATGTATATTCATTTTCACTAAATAGCTTGGCTTCTTTCTCATAGGTAGGATTTTTTTTTAAAGATTTATTTATTTATTTATTTGACAGAGAGAAAGCCAGCGAGAGAGGGAACACAAGCAGGGGGAGTGGGAGAGGAAGAAGCAGGCTCATAGCAGAGGAGCCTGATGTGGGGCTCGATCCCAGAACGCGGGGATCACGCCCTGAGCCGAAGGCAGATGCTTAACGACTGAGCCACCCAGGTGCCCCTCATAGATAGGATTTTAAGAGGAATTCATTTTGTCATACAGTCTGGTTTAGGGGAGGGAGCATTGGATTTGAAGCCATCTCTAAATTTTAATAGCAGTGCTACCTTGGGTAGATTCATTGTCAGAGCTATAGTTTTCTTGTCTGTGAAATGTTGTCTGAGGTATTTGTACTGCCTCCTAATTAAATCTGTGGCCCCTCTCATGCCCATTCAGAGTCCCTGTGAGGAGTCTGTATGGGCAGGATCTTCTTTGCTCAGTTTCTGCAGATCCCAGGGCTTCAATCTGCTTTCCTTATTTTTGTTAGTTGCCACTATCTATTCTGTCCCTTGGGGCCTTCTTTCCCTAAACATTTTTATGCAGTGTCTTCCCCTGAAACACCGTCCTAGGCCTCTTCTTTCCTGTTGGCTTTACTCCTGATCAGCAGGAGAGGACTGGTCAGGAGTAGCAACAGCAGTGTATGCTGAGCCCTCTTCACATAGTGGGTGCTTTGCTGAGTATGTTTATACAGTATCTCATACAAATCTCATGACAACACAGTCGTGTCCATATTACTAGTTTCATTTTATAGGTGAGGAAACTTAGGTACAGACAGGTTACCTAACTTGCCAGTTTCACTTAGCTAGTGAGTTACAGAGTAGAAATTCGAACCCACAAATGAACTGTTTCCTACAGTTCTGCTGTATACACTAAACCACACCAAATTCTTATGGTCGAGGCCCATGATTTGTTTCCTGACTCACTTCTGAGATGGAGCTGGAGGCACCTGCCCTTTCGTTTTATTCCCTTGCAAACCAGGCTCTCTGGTCTCTTCCCTCTGTCTTCTAGCCCGACCTCCAGGAGAATCACCTGGGGCCCTACCTCCACCTGCTGAATCAGAATCTTGATTATGGCGATGTGATTTTTTTTTTTAAGAGCACCCCCAAGTGATTCTGATTAGCAGTCCCTTAGGGGCTGCTGGTAATTATTCTTCCACCATGACCTCTCTTTATATCTAGAAGATATAATCAACAGAACAATTTTTGCCCTCTTGTTTCACAGAAGCAGCTTGAATCTGCGGTCCTTCATCACATCCAGGTCACTAGATTTCCACCCTATAAAGGATGATTATGTGTGATGTCTGTCCTAACCAGTGATGCTGTAATGACCAAATGACACATATTCTGTTAGTCTCAAAAGAGTAATCCCCAGACTTTCATGAATCTTCAAATTTTGTGAGACCATAGTAGCAGCATTTGTGAAGTAATGTATTTCTTGGCTCACTGGTCTGTCACCTGTTCCACACACAAAACAGTTATTTGGTCTAAGAAGTTGAGAAACTATATATTGTATTTCTCCGAAATTTAGGGTGTACATTAGCACACTGAGGGACCCTTAGAAATTCTTCAGGTGAAAACTGCTCTTTGCTCTGTTCAACTTGTCACTTCCCAAACTGGAAGCTCTTTTATTTGTGCAATTTTATTAGTAGCCAGTGCCGAACATGCACTGCTCTGTAGGCAGAATTTTCTGTTGTGTTTTTTTGTTTTTGTTTTCATTTGAAAGAGGAAATAATATCTACTTCATATTGGGTGGTTCTGAGGATGAGGTGAGAGTTGAGAGGTAAATGTTGAGTAGCTAGGCTGCTCGCCGCCTATGTAAGCGCCTTGCTACTACATACCAGGCTCAGGCAGAATGAAAAACTTAACTTTGTCGTCAGCCTGTGAACCTGTCATTTGAGACAGACTCAGACTTTGGCTAATCAAATCTTTGAGCTCCAAAGTTGGTACTGTATTTAAAATACTTAGCACAATAAGAGCTCAAAAAATTCATATTTGCATATCTTCTGGAATTTTCAACATGGCTGGAAATGTTTACAGCATGTGTGTGATTTACATAATTATTGGTAGATTATAATTTAGCCACCATAAAGCACACACAAATTCATTTTGATTGAATCAATCGGTCAGTCTTATTTGGGCTTATTAAATGTATTTCCAAAACACACTTGAGTTCAGTCATTAAACTTTTTATTTGCTTTTTAAAACATCTTGATCTGTTCTGTTTCAGGCAGAAGCACCTTTGCTCTCTCTACTCCCAAGGAGATTAAATCTTAGTATTCACATAATAGGAGAGACTGGTATCTCAAGTTTTGCTGGCTGACCGATAGGAGCTGAGCTTAGGATAGTTTTCAAACTGTGCTTGTCTAGTTGTTTAGGATTCTGAAGTAGCTCTTAGCTGTTTCCTTCCTGTTCCCATCAGTGTTCTAGTCACGGCAGTGTCCCCATCTGTAACAGCCTAACAGTCTTCAAAGCAGGGATGGTATTCCTTTTTTGAGTTTATTAGTTACTGAAAGGCTCACTAAAATCACTAGAAGTTATTGACTAGTAACTTTGTTTAATTGTAGAGGATCAGCAGAAACTGAAGTACCCTGGACCAACACGGAAACCTGCATTTCTGTTTCTCAGTGCCTGATTCTTGGTATCTTTGTTCCTCTTTTTTAAAGCATTGTGTATTTGTTGAGCAGCTGCTATGTTCAAATTGGTATTCTGTTTTTGCCAGTAGAAATGTTGTATGGGTAAATGAGAATCTTCAGAGGTCTTAGAGTAGTTTATAAAGAAGAGATAAAATTTGTATGAAGTCCCATTTGTTTTAAACTGTTTTATTACTAAACTTTCTAAAGTTTCAGAGAAATAGAATGTGGATGATGTTTATGAATCTTGCATAACAGTTTTTGTCAAACTTTCTTAACTGTGTAGTCCCTCTTAAAAAGGGCAGATGGTGTCACAGAACGCCAACATTGATTTAAGTTATTTTGGCTTAAGAGATATTAACAAAGATAAAACTAGGCATAAATTCCACCGGGCTGTCACTCTTCCGCCACTATAAACAATTACAAATTTAAAACAAGCCACAAGATCAATTATATCCAGTTGGCCACATGGATTTAATATGCCAGGTGTGGATGTCTGTAATACTGACTGCTGTGCTCTGAGTTCTTCCTTTTTTGTTGAGATAAAATTCACCATTTCAAAATATATAACTCACTTTCCCAGTGTATTCACAGTGTTGTGCAATCATCACTACTATCTAATTCCAGAACATTGTCCTCACCCCAAAAGGAGACCCCATACCCATTAAGAAGTTTCTGTAAGTTCTGTTTTGAGTTCAGCATGCCAGGACTACTGGGTGCCATGTGAAAACCCAGTCCTGCCACCATTTTTCTGTATTCAGAGGACTAGGAAACTCTTATTTATACTATAACTTGACCTTTACTTTGTAGAATGCCTTGTTTACATATTAAGTCTACCTCTGCACCTTTTTTACTAGCCCTCAATTATTAAAGTATAACACTTGGCACTAGTAAACCCCAAGCAGGCATGTGAGCGCCAAAGTCATGAGACAGTACTTGATATTAAGGTGATCAGCCAGATGATCCAAAATATGGTTGTTTGTTTTAACAATCATAAATATGGATACATCATTATAAAATTCTTCTGGAGAATGCAAGGAACACTAAGACTGTTTCTGAGGATCCCAGACTGAGAAACATTGTTAATATATAATTGTTCAGGTCTTGTGTGTACTTAATGAGAATGGGGAGCATGGGCATTTTAAATCTCTTCTACTTTAAAATTTTTACAATAATTTTCCTGTGGTGTGGAAAATATCTTTTTGAAAAAATCTTATTCCTTTTAGTAAAAACAAGGTTTTTGTTTACATATTTTTCCCCCACTGGGAACACGATACTTCTGTCTTTTGAAAACTTCATATTGATAATAAAGTGAAATAACTTCATTTCTAGCTCTTTTATTCTTATTTTGTTCCTTATATATCTTTATAACTTTAAAAAAAAATTGTAGAATGTGCCCAGGATTTTCAAGCAGTAACTTACTTTTGGATTTTTAAAATTACGTTAGAGTAATTACTTCCGGGAGCACCTGGCTGGCTCAGTTGGTAGAGCATGCAACTCTTGATCTCAGGGTTGTGAGTTTGAGCCCCGTGATGGGTGTAGAGATTAATAGAATAATTACTTCCAACAACTGAGTGGCAGTGTTTTTTTTTTTTTACTTAATGCCCAAGTTAATGGAGTCAGATTCTTATAAAATAATCGTAGTATGAACTGTGTTTAGATGTACATGGATAATTTTTTTAACGTGTCAGGGAAACAACATCACCAAAACAGACAACTTTTTTCTTTTCTTTTTTTTTTTTAATTTATACTACCCAAAAAGATGAGAGGGTTAGTGGGGCAGAGTGGCCAGAGATGAGGCCAGAGACCAAATGGTGATGTGCTCTATGAGCTAAGCTAATGAGATTTCATTGTATTTTGAAAATCAAGGGGGAAGTCATTAAAGAATTTTTTAAAATATAATTAGGAAACACTTCCCAGCCTTTTTAATTTTATCTGAACTTATTATCTCCACATAAGTGTTAAGAAAATCATAAATTTTTTTAAAGATTTTATTTATTTATTTGATAGACAGCCAGAGAGAGAGGGAACACAAGCAGGGGGAGTGGGAGAGGAAGAAGCAGGCTCCCAGCCTAGGAGCCTGATGTGGGGCTTGATCCCAGGGCTCTGGGATCAAGCCCTGAGCCGAAGGCAGATGCTTAAAGACTGAGCCACCCAGGCGCCCCAAGAAAATCATATTTTTTAATCTACCCTGAATTTTTTCATTTAAGAACTAAGTAGTTACCAGTGTTTTCCGTAACTAAAATGTCTTTGCTTGTGGAGAGGTACTTTTTCAGGTGTGAAGCTGATCTTTACATAGCTAAATCTAATATAGTTAAATCTAGCTCTTGGTGGCCCGAATGTGCTGTTTGAAAATTTGACAGGAAGATTAATTAAGTATGTTTAAATCCATTAATTCTTAATGATATTTAAAAGTAATAATTAAAATTATTGATCACCATCAGAGGATGATAGGAAACCAATTCATTATCTTGAAAACTTGTAAAGGAAAAGCATCAGGTATTTCCCCTGCCTTTTCTATGTGATCTGAACCAGTAGATAACCAATAGTAGCTGAGGGAGAGAATCGCTTTAAAAATGTATTCCAATTAATAAATGAAAAATAAATTATAAAATTATATTTTACAGTCTACACCGACTAAATAGATACAGACAGTGAGCCTCAGTGGCTCCCAAGATTGCAGAAAGACCAAATTGGGCATTGTGTGTCTCCTCTAGTCTTGCCGAAGAGGGACAGAACCTGAGTGTAGTCCGGTTTCTGGATTCATCTGTCAATTTTAGGTCACACCAAACACAGGAACATGCTGAAGTGCAGCAAGACTCTGCGGTCAACAGAATCCAAGCCTGGGGAGCTCCAGGTCCTTCGCGAGCTAAATTATGGGGAAGTGAAGGGGATGCTGGCTCTCCTGTGGCTTAAAAGAGACCTAAAAGACGCTAAAATTTTTCATATGGGAAAAACAAAGCTGCAGTGTCAAGGCAAGTACACCATAAGAAGAAAATGTCAAAGGAGTAGTTAATATAAATGTCAGGGTAATGGTTACTTGCAGCAAGAGTGGGAAGGTGTTATGACTGGGATGGAGCAGCAGAGAAAGGGCTTCTGGGGTGGCTGGTAAAGTTCTGTTTCTGGACTTGACTGGTGTTCACCTTACAATAATTTATTAGGTCCTACATTGTAATACTGGGGAAGATGTATAGGTAGCAAATAATTCTTTATTTTTTTTGTTATTAAGTAAATTCTTCCCCCATCTTGGGGCTTGATCTCACAACCCTTATACTGAGTCATATGCTCTACCAACTGAGCCAGCCAGGCGCCCTGCAAATAGTGATCTGAAGTTTTATTTCTTCCTAAGGAAAAAAATCAGGTAGTGTGTTAAGTCCTGCTGTGTGTGAAACGGAACAGGGCTCGCCCAAAATTCTCATATTTACTTCTGCATTCAGTCCATTACCATACATTGTTTCTGTTAAAGTGTATGAACAAAATCCAGCCTCACACAAATATGTAGTTGGCAAAGGGGGAAATATTTTAATAGCCTTTCGGATAATTATGGATGTTCTTCTTCGATACTTCTTTGACAAGTAGTTTTGTGAAGGTTAGCTGTAATGTGGAATCGAAACCATATCTGAACTGCCCTTATTACACGAAAACCCATTGGCATGCAGCAGAAGTTTTAATGCATGCTTTCTATTTGTCAAATAGAATATTAAAAAGATATGTTCTCAAGGTTGAGATTTAGTAAAAAATAATTTTTCTGCTTCATCAAGAACATCGTTAAGTGAAAACTGGCCTTTTTTTTTTTTTTTAATAAGTATGTGGCAGTGAAGAAGAGTACAATGATTGCTAGTACACTTCGATGCCTCTGACTTGGTTTGTGCCAACACACCAGTAATTTTACCCAGCACTGCCTTTGTTCCATCATTGCACCATTGGTGCAAATGTCAATACAGTAAAAAAGGTAAATAACATCTTAGTATTATTTCAAAAGTACCTTGGATCTTATAAACTTGAAAGAGTTTCAGTAACTCCCAGGGGTCCATGGACTATACTTCAGGAACCACTGAACTAGAGAACATTATGGTTTCTTACTAGCTGTTCTGTTGAGCTTGGTTATTTTTTGAGAAAGATATGAAATAATTTATTGTGTTTTTAAGGAATTGGCATACAATATGGCTTTCCCAGGCTTGCCACAAGTTAAGAACTTAATAGTTTATTGAAGTTCCTTTGGGTGTCATCAAATAAAATATTTAGGACAGTAGTGTTAGGATGCTATGGTGATTGACAGTGTGTTTCAGAATATTATTTCATATCATCTGAGAGACGTATAGGCTCCTTTATTCTTTGGATTGCTGTAACTGAATACATCTCTTTCACAAGTGTTTGTAGCTCTACTTTGTTGGAAGAAATAAAATTTCTATTTCCTGTTTCTTCCCTTCCATTTTCCCTAGCGAGGGTGGGACTAGCAATGAGATTTCTCATTCTCTCCCCCAAATAGCATACGTTTGAAAGACATTCTGCTGTGGGAAAGCTGTAATTTATTGATTGTTTGCTGTTTGTTCGGTACTATGTTAAATGTCATGGATCCCAAACCCTAAGCAGTTTTTAAGGAATGCAGGGAGCACTGAGCATCACTCTGTTGGTATGCTTTATCGTCACACTAGATTAAAGGAATTCTGTGTAGCCGTTCAGATGCAAGGTGTATTTATATGTGTGGATATGAAAACAGATTACCCATTTGTATTATTAATTCAAGAATGCAAGGTCTAGAACTAAATACAGAATGTTCCTGTTTGTGTAAGAAAATTGTTTCTCTTTGTGTAGAAACACAGATGTTTGTGTCTGTGGGCACACACACAGTTATGCTTGTTGCATAAAGAAAGTTTCTGTAAGGATAAAAGCAACTTTTACAGTGGTTGACTCTAGAAGATGAAACAAAGGATTAGGGTGGAGGGAAGATACTATTTAAAAATCTTTTTTTACTATATGAATTTTTTAATCATGTGCATATAATTCTTTTAAAATAAATTAGTTTTTAAATGGCAAAAAAATCCCAAATGTCATGGGAAGATAATTATAAGTTCACTACTCAGTAAAGCAAAAAGAACAGTAAGGCAGCTTCTAGTTAAAGTGTAAAAATATGTGTTTCTGAGTTCAGTGTTGTGCTTGTAAGATCAGTTTGATCTGAATATTCAAAAAGGCTTCATGAAGGATTTAAGGTAGTCAGTAAGGCTAGTAGAAAAGGGAAATACCGTAGACAGAATATATCTGAATTTCAGCAAAGCATTTGATAAAATCTCTCAGAATATTGTCATAGACATTAGATAATTGGCTGAAATGTAAAATTCCTTAGATATTTGTTCTTAGTCTTAGATATTTTTGAATCACTGAATTCGATAACTAGTTGAATGACCATAACAAAGAATGCTATTGATGGATTATTGACACCTAGGAACCAAGTCCCTCTTACGGCTTAGGGGTTTGGTCATGGGCTTATCCTGTTTAATATTTTTAGCAGTAACTTAGTTAAGGACAGTCATTCAACATGCATTTATTGAATACCCCCGTGAGTTATATACGCCAACATGGGCTCAGAAATCAAAAGTAATTAAGATATTTCCTATTTTTTAATCTCAAAGGGCAATAAAAGAAATGATCATATAGGGGCGCCTGGGTGGCACAGCGGTTAAGCGTCTGCCTTCGGCTCAGGGCGTGATCCCGGCGTTGTGGGATCGAGCCCCACATCAGGCTCTTCTGCTATGAGCCTGCTTCTTCCTCTCCCACTCCCCCTGCTTGTGTTCCCTCTCTCTCTGGCTGTCTCTATCTCTGTCAAATAAATAAATAAATAAAATCTTTAAAAATAATAATAATAAATCATATAAACAAATAACTGCTAGAATATAAGTATAACACACTGTTCATATATAGGATAAAGGGGTGGATTGTTTGATAATGTGAACTAGAAAGATCTCAATATATTGACTAGAAAAATTCTCCAAATCTGACAAGATAAAATGTTATACAAATAAATGCAACATCCTGCATGTACATGGGTATAAAATGGGAGAGATCTAGTGTAACTACATGTTTGGGGGAAAAAAACAGGACTTCTGAAATTTCTAGCAGAGTGGCAGAGTACAATTCTTCTGTACAACACTCAAAAATGTTTACTAAAGTATTAAAATTAAAATAATTCCTTTTAAATACATAGTCAACCTTACACCAAAAAAGTAAGGAAAGTCCCTTGGGAGCAAAAATTAGTAGGAAGATAGAGTTCCCTTTCCTATTGTATGGCAAACTATTTTTTCTGAAGTACATTGTCACTATAAGTAGATCTGTTAGAATTTGAACAAGCATTGACAAGCTTGCAGGAAATAAAGGAATCTCCAAATCCTCCGGCCCTATTAAATAATTTCAGTGAACCCACCCAAACTGGAGTATGGGGAGGGAGTGTTGAAGTGAACATTGCTCTAGGGTCAGATGCCAAAATGAAACACTTGTTCCTACTGCAAAGTGAAGAAGCTAACGCTGAAATTTCTCTGTTTATCCAGGACCCTAGAAAACAACTAGAGCTGTTAACTCTCGCTGGCCACTAGCAGAAATAAGAAAACATAGGTACTCAGGATTTCCGCAGACTTATCTTGAGCAATTAGGAGTTTCTATTATCCCATAAACAAAAAAGGCCCCTGTAAATGAGCTTTAGCAGAAACCAGAAGCAACAGTTTTAGATTACCCCATCCTTCCTGCTCACCCCAGATACTGGAAATCATTAGAGAATTAAAACAAATTAAACTGTTTGAAATGCATAGCAAAGTAATGAATGTTTAAAAGAAAAATCAAGCAAAGAGTGATCATCAAAAATGACAAGGCACATTTGATAAAAAATCAAGTAGAGTACAAGTTTAAAAATATAACCATTGAAATTTTTAACCCAGTGAATGGGTTAGTATATTTGACACAGTGAGGAAGAGAGAGATCTGGAAGATCTGAAGTTATTATTCAGAATACAACACAGGGAGCCAAGCACAGGAAAAATATGAATGGTCAAGGGACATGGAGGGCAGAATATCTAACATACCTAGAAGGAAAGCATGGAAGAGAGCCATCTCAACAGCAACCTGGAACCCAAAGGATAGTACAGAGAAGAATAAATGTCGGCTTGGAATTGCGTGCCCAAGAAAAGAATTTTTCGAGAATGAAGGTGTTATCAGTCCTTTTTAGATAAACAGAAACTGAGTGTACTATCAGTAAATCTTTAAAAACTTGTATAAAGTATTCTTAAGAAGGAAAATATCCTTGAAGGGTTTGGCTGTGTGAGAAGTAAAGGTGAGCAAAGAGATTGGTAAATATAAGCAAATCTAAACAAATTTATGAAATAATAGTAATGTCTAATTTTTAGAACTAAAAAGACAAAAACCAAAATAATGGACAATAACAATGTAACATAAGAGAGAACTGATCATAGTTCATGTTCTAAGGCCATTATACAGCGGTTAAGCGTCTGCCTTCGGCTCAGGGCGTGATCCTGGCGTTCCGGGATCGAGCCCCACATCAGGCTCTTCTGGTATGAGCCTGCTTCTTCCTCTCCCACTCCCCCTGCTTGTGTTCCCTCTCTTGCTGGCTGTCTCTATCTCTGTCGAATAAATAAATAAAAAATCTAAAAAAAAAAAAAAAAAGAAATGGGACATTGCCAATCTTCCCAACCCCCCCCCCCTGACTTGGACCCACTACCAAAATGATAACCCCCTCCTTTAATAAAAAACAATTCAGGAGGAGGGAACTTTATCCTAACTTTGGACTTTTTTGAGAGTGTGTGATAACTAGTATTGAGGAGAAAAACAGAATTCAAAAACCAGCAAACAAAAACATTTTTAAATCCAAAAAAATGGAAAGAAAAAACAGAAAACTAGGACAGATGTAGCAGAAAGGAAGAAAGAAGAATGAGTCCTAGGTGCATTAGAAATCACAAGTACTAAGTAATCTCAGAGTTAAAATCCAGTTTGTCTGGGTGGACTAAAAATAATAATATAAAAGAAGTAAGGCTTGACCTCTACCCCCGCGACGTGGTCACTTCCAATGGCTTTTCGATCTGAAGGTGAAAGTAAAAGAAACAAAACTTTAAAAGAATAATATAGAAGAATAGGTTTGTGATCTTAGGAAAAGATTTGTTAAACAGGGCAAGCAAAATACTAATCATAAAGGAAAATAATGATAAATCAGACTATTAAAATTAAGAACTTCTCTTCCTCAAAGACACCATCAACAGTAAAAAAAGAAAAAACAAAAAACAAAAAAAAAGTCTGCAAAGTAGCAGGAGAGATTGGTAACAGTAACTGGTTTTAAAAAAAAGGCTTTAGAGATCAAAAAGTCACTAAATAACAAAAGATTCGGCGCCTGTACTTTTATACGCCTCATGAAATAGCTTCAGAATGTATAAAATAAAAACTGGTAAAAGTGTAGAGCAAAACTAGAAATCTTTACTATTTGGATAGTAAAAATATAAGTCACTGAGTCACTGATAGGGCAAGGAGCCAAAAAGAATAAAGCTACAGAAGATTTGAATACACGTTAACAGGTTGGATTTGATGAACATACACAAACATGGTCTTAAGCGCACATGGAATAGCTGCAGAAAGGAGTACGAGGGCATCTGGCTGGCTCAGTCTACAGAGCGTGGGACTTTTGACCTTGGGGTCATGAGTTTGAGCCCACGTTGGGTGTAGGGATTACTTAAAAATAAAAATCTTTAAAAAAAGAAAGAAAGAAAGAAATGAACAAGAATTAGAAAACTGGAGTGGAGGGGCACCTGGGTGGCACAGCGGTTAAGCGTCTGCCTTCGGCTCAGGGCGTGATCCCAGCGTTGTGGGATTGAGCCCCACATCAGGCTCTTCCACTATGAGCCTGCTTCTTCCTCTCCCATTCCCCCGGCTTGTGTTCCCTCTCTCGCTGGCTGTCTCTATCTCTGTCGAATAAATAAATAAAATCTTTAAAAAAAAAAAGAAAAGAAAAGAAAACTGGAGTGGTAAGCAGGCTCTGTAAGCCCAGAAGAATGAGCATGATGGATTTGAAAACCAAAGAGACCAGAGGGCTTGTATTGTGAGTGGAAAGTAGGTTTAGAATGGATAGATTTCAAGTCAGATTGTTTACCAGATTTGAAATAGCACCCACTCTAATACATTGACCTAAAATTGAAATCAAGGGGTGCCTGGATGGCTCAGTCTATGGAGCACGTAACTTTTGATCTCAGGGTTGTGAGCTCGAGCCCCACATTGGGTGTAGAGATTACTTAAAAATAAAATCTTAAGGGAAAAAAAAGTGCTTTTTAAAATTGAAATCCAGCCCTTAATTAGAAGCAGAACATAGATATCAAAGTACTTTGAAGCCTTTTTTTCCTTTTCTTGATGCCGTTTTAAAGTGTTATTTTTATATGTATTAGGTTGAGCCACATAAAATTGCCACTTTTATAGATCAAGAGTGATTGGATATTTGGCACTTTCATATAGCTCAAGCTAATACAAGGTGAAGAAATGAGCTTTTCTCGGGTTTTTTTTTTTTTTAATTTATCTCTTCCAGAAAAAAGTATTAGTAAGCCAGAATTCAACATCCTATCAGAAGCATCCGTGCCAAACTCTTCTTTAATTTATTTAATGTTTTATACTTCAGAAGATGTCTCAGGCTTTGGTAATGACATATTTTCTGACTGGAAGGACGTGGTGGGTTTATTTCAAAGAAACCATCTTGACTTCTCCAAGGATTCTTAAAGAGCCAGGAGTGCTCTAGAGAGTCTTGATACTGAATGTGTGGTCTCATACATAGTTGTTTGAATCATCACAAAGAAACACTGCCCCTGGGCCTGGGGACTTTTGCCCACAATAGCAAATGAAGGGTCCTGAGATAGGAACAGGGTCCTGAAAGTTCCCACAACTCAAAATAATTTTCTAAAGTTTTGCTAATCTCTGTGTTCAAAACTCAAGATGCCCTCTGTTTTCTGGTTTCTGTTGAACTATTATACTTTTCAGAAAATCTCATACAAAAGTGCAGACACACTTTTCCAGATATTAACATCCTAGGCAAAATGAGTTTATTTTTCTCACACTGTGAAGTTTAATTTCCACATTTATAATTAAGTGACTTTTCCTTGTGTAACGTAAGTATCCCTGTCTTAACCAACTTTTGTCCTTTGGATTCCGTTCTTGCTCTAGTAACTGTAAAAGGCTGCCACAGACATCATCCTTAGTGCATTGCCCATCCAGAGGCAATTGCTAGCATAGCCACCTTTCTCCAAAGGCTACATATTGAATAACGAAACTGACAGGCAACTGAGATTCCTGCTGTATGCAATACTTCTACCATCATCACTACTCAAATGAAAGCATTATTTGTGCATTCATTGTGCCAGAGTAGTTACAGACATGTTTAGCATTTGGGAATTAATTTGTTAAAAGCAATGTGATTGGGGGAGGGGGAGGAAAGCAGTGTGGTCTAAAAAGTAGAGTTAACTGTGGCTTTAAAGGCTCAGTGCTTAAGTACTTCCTTTCCCCCTGTGACAACTTAGGTGTCTCAGCGGCTGCTCTGAACTCTGCCAGGAGTCAGGTAAAGCTTCTTCATGCCAAGGGCAAGGTTCTTAAAAAGCTGTCCGCCTCAGTTTTTGAGTCTCGCTGTCTTTATTGTTCAGTTCTAAACTTTACGGAGCACTGTTGATTATTTTTGGTAGGTAAATGCAGACAGAACTTTCCTTTATTACAGTTTAGGAAGTCTTTTTAGCTTTCTAAAAATGTATAGTTAGGAGCACTTTGCTTTAAACCTAATTACCAAAGTAGGAACAGGTTTAAATTCCAGAAGGTAATTTTACAGTCTTTCTTACTGGAATCTGGTTGGTGTTGGTTTGGTTTGGTTTGGTTTGGTTTGGTTTGGTTTGGTTTAAAACAAAACAAAACTATTAGATGGGTTAGTCTTCTGCTTAACTCACAGTCATATCCTAAAATATTTGTTTCTAGTTGGACTGAATGGATCTAAAGTCATTTCATTTCCTTAGAAGTAGTTGCTTTAATCTCATTTGTCTCACGGGCTCTTATGGACATTTTCAAAGAAACACTTGTCTGAAGATTTAATTAGCATTTGTACCATTCTATGAAGGAATATTTCATGTTCCTAAACTGTAGGAGTTGATTTTTGTCCCTAAAAGGAAGAGTAAATTGTTCTCCCCATCAAATAAGTAATATTTGTTGGTGAGGTTATGTGGAGAGGTTTAGGTCACATCATGTCTGTTTCCGGGATTATTATTGTTTTTTTCAGCTGCTAGATTGTCAATTTCAGGTTATCTTTACCAGCCTGCAAGTGTCACATGGACTTTCTTCGGAAGTATCTTGCAATAGGCCATTCTTAGCTTCAAAAAACAGCATTGATTGGTTGAATTTTATGTATATTTACACATATATTCCTATTTCTTTTTTGGTAACCTTTAAATTAACTCATATAAAGTTGTATTTGCCTTTTACTTTTTAAAAAATAACAATAACTACCAATAGGATTTTAATATTCTGCCTTATTTGTATAGGAAATGAGACATATATAAGTACGTAGCACAGGGATTAACACATAGTTGGTAGGTACCCAGCCAAGTGAGTAGTCTTTGCCTTTTAAGGACCTCATGTGTATTGTCTTAATCCATAGGGAATCCTTGTTAGGAGTCATAAGTAGATGTGCCCTCTTTGGTTAACTCCCTCACTTTCTAAACACTTGGCTCATTTTTTCACCTCTCTATGAAGCCTGCCTTAACTACCCTAGAATAATATAACCTGCAGCTCTTCTACCTTCATCCCATACACATACACTGTCTTTATCATCCTTTCCTTGCTCCCTTTGTTTCCAGGTATTTATTACCTTCCAACATACCCTGAAGTTAATGTATTATGTTTATTATGATTTGTCTTTCCTCACTATAGTGTCACCTCTAAGAGGGCAGGGGTCTTTGTTTTGTTCACTGTTGTATCTCAAGCATTTAGAACAGTGCTAGGCACATAGTAGGGACTCACATATCTGTCACTGAATGAATGAGTCCTGTTTTCTATGTGATAGAGTAGAGGTATCAAGTTGAGGAACTTCCAGAGTCCCATAAAGAGTCTAAAGCAGAGCTGCCCGTGAACCCGCTAGGTAAAACTCTCATTTCCTAACTTTAAAATTCACTGTTCTTTTCCTTAGCCTGCCATTCTGCCCATGTGGTTAGAATACTGATGCAGCCCTCCAGCGTTTGGTCACACTTGGAGAAGCCAAGAGCCATCTAGATGTGTTAGCAACTATTTTGTTTTGGTCTCAGCTACTGCTAATGTTTTTTCAGAGCCTTGTGTTCCCTTCCCAGTATTTTTGGAAAACTGCTTTTGAAGAGTATTTATGTTGTTTATGGTACTGGAACTTACATTAAGATCTTATGTTAATTATGAGTATATAAAGTGTACAGTTAACTGTGACTCATATGTTGCCTTCGAAAGAAGATCCCAATGCTGTCTGAACAATGAGAATCCTTAAAGGTGATGGAGACAAAACAGTTAATTGAGACACAACAGAATCAAGATAGAAGTGACTGGTAATAACCCAACGCAGTCTCAACAAATTTAAATAAAAATTCTTCAGTATCATCCCCCGCTATTGTTAGAATTCCTCCTTGGTATTAGTGGCCTGTTTAGCAGCTGTCACTTGTCTTCTTTTCTAGGATATCAAATTCCTTTGGCCTGCCTATTTCTTTTGAGAATTTAGCTCAGAAAACATATCAATTTAGGATGTCAGAGGTGGTAAAATACCAGTAGTCATTTCCTGCAATAAGTTTGTGAATGAAAACATTAGGACTGTCCAAATATACTACTGATATGTTGCACACACTACATTTTTTAGTGCACATTTTGTTACTTCATATGTAGCAACAGATCTTCTAAAATGTACAGTAACCTTGGTTCTTCAGGTGAAGTGAGTATTGTTTTGTTTTGTTTTTTAAACTGAGACAAATGCATGATTAAGCTGCGGCAAGTTATAGAGAAAATCCTTTCAATTGTCAAAGTGTGCCAAAATTGTATTCAGAATTTTGAAAGGACGGAACATGGCTATATAAAATAGAAGATCCATAAGGCAAACCAAGATACATTTTGCTGATCTTTTCTATATGTATATAATATTTGGGTGGCAGGGGGTAATAAAAGTAACAGGGGTGCCTGGGTGGCTCAGTCAGTTAAGTGTCCAACTCTTGGTTTTGGCTCAGGTCACTGTCTCAGGGTGGTGAGTTGGGCTCTGTGCTCTGCGGAAGAGTTTACTTGAGATTCTTTCCCTCCCCCTCTGCCCCTCCCCCTGCTTACATGTGCATGTTCCCTCTCTCTCTCTCTCAAATAAATGAATCTTTAAAGAAAGTGACAGTAAGTTATTTAAAATGAACATTCATTTAGTATGACCTTATAAATCGAACTTTTACCGATTTTTCCTACGTAGATCCTCTAGCAGAAGAACGTTGTTTATCAGACAGGGGCAGCATGGATTCTAATTTAGATACGCAGAAGGGCACCTGGCTGACTCAGTTGGTAGAGCACGTGACTCTTGATCTCAGAGTTGTTGAGTTTGGACCCCACACTGGATGTAGAACTTACTTTAAAAAATTTTTTTTAATTAAAAAAATTAATTTAGATCTGCAGAGCGTCCCTGTCAGTTACATCATCTTTGTGAATAGCGGTGTTATAATGCCTATGTATTAAACTAGAGAATTTTAACCATTTTATTGCTCTGTCAGATGAACCAGCAGGGTGAAAGCTAGGATATAAATGTTTTATTATAGAACATCGGTTAGTAAACCAGACAACATTAAAATAAAATTTGAGGAGGGAAAGTAGCACTTTTAAACTGTCAGATTAGATTTGTTTTTGATAGACTATATTTTAATGTACTTTTTAGAGCATTTCTAGGTTTACAGAAAAATTGAACAGAAAGTACACAGAGTTCCCACATACCTACTTATCCTTTCCCACACAGTTTCTCCTCTTATAAACATCTTGCATTACAATCGATGAGCCCATATTAATGCATAATTGTTAACTAAAGTCCACTGTGTTGTACATTCTGTAGGTTCTGACAAATGTATAACAACATGCATCCGTCATTACTGTATCATACAGGATAGTTTTGTGCTCTAACATTCCCTGGGCTCCACCTCCACGTAGTCTTCATCCCTGTCTCCCCCCCCACCACCACCAGACTCTTGGCAGCAACTACTCTTTTTACTGTTCTGTAGTTTTGCCTTTTCCTGAATGTCATATGGTTGGAATGACACAGATATATAGCCTTTTCAGATTGGCTTCTTTCACATGGTAATATGTATTTAAGGTTCTTCCATGTCTTTTTTGGCTTGAAAGCTCATTTCTTTTTAATCTCTGAATAATGTGCTATTGTCTAGATATACCATAGTTTGTTTATCCATTCACCTATTGAAGGACATCTCAGTTGCTTCCAAGTGTTGGCAATTCTGAATTAACTGCTGTAAACACTCATGTACAGATTTTTGTATAGACATAAGTTTTCAGCTCATTTGGGTAAATACCAAGGAGTGCAAGTGCTGGATCATATGGTAAGAGAATGTTTAGTTTTCTAAGAAACCACCAAGCTCCCTTCCAAAGTGGCTGTACTGTTTTGCCTTCTCACCAGCAATGGATGTGAATTCCTATTGCTCCACATCCGTGTCAGCATTTGGGGTTTTCAGTGTTTTGGATTTTAGCCATTCTAATAGATGTGTAGTAATTTGTCATTGTTGTTTTAATTTGCATTTCCCTGATAACATACAATGTGGAACATCATTTCATATGCTTATTAGCCATCTGTATATCTTGTTTGGTGAGGTGTCTGTTCAGGTCTCTTGCCAAATTTTTAATTGGGTTGTTATTGTCAAGTTTTAAGAGTTCTTTGTATGTTTTGGATACCAGTTTTTTCTCAGCTATATGTTTTGCAGAGGTATTTCCCAGTGTGTAGCTGGTCTTTTCATTCTCTTAAGCAAATTAGATTCTATTTGTATATGGAATTCCTATCAGCCATGGAAATTGTAAGAACTAGCAACATGCAGAGAAGGGGGAAAACCCTAAGGTTCCTGAAATTCCCTGACTATTCACCAGGCCAGTCACATTATTTGGATAGCCTGTTGGTAAAACTAAGTATAAATCCTTTAATCTGAGTCCTTTTTTATTTAATCACTGTAAAATATAATAATCAAGTTTGGTGATTGGTGACCAAAGATAATTGGTAGTTCTGCATTTGATTCCTTTCTTTGCTCTAAAATTTCTAAAATTTTAAGATTTTACTTATTTATTGGACAGAGAGAGACCCGGCGAGAGAGGGAGCACCAGCAGGGGGAGTGGGAGAGGAAGAAGCGGGCTTCCCACTCAGCAGGGAGCCTGATGCAGGGCTCCATCCAGGACCTGGGATCATGACCTGAGCTGAAGGCAGATGTTTAACGACTGAGCCACCCAGGCGCCCCAAGGTCTGCTTTTAATAATGAGGTTTCAGGCTGGCTTGCGACTCTTGATCTAGGGGTTGTGAGTTCAGGCCCCATGTTGGGTGTAGAGCCTACTAAAAAAAGAGGTCTTAGGGAGATGGTTAATATACCAAAAAAGCTAATTTAAAGGTGTGTTGTTTTGTACTGCAAATTCGGGTTGCCAAATGGCTGGGTGTTGGCTTCCTTTTGTAAGGTGATATGCTTGGCCTACATAGTCTACTCTCTTTCTCAGCCATTTTCATAGCAGAGTACATTGTTTTGGTCTTTTACTACTGTCAGCATGACAGAATCAAGTTCCATAAAAGGCATTTGAGAGACAAACAACCTTATTTATAAAGGAAGTGAAGGTGGCAAAAACCAAGTATATTGTTCCTTTTTTTTTTCTTATTGGAACTCCATTTATAAATCATAGGGTGCAAAATGTTTATGCCTAAAGCCTGTTACAGATTTTTAAAATGCTGTGAGTAACCACACGATGCAGTATTAATTTCAAAGCCATCCTTTAATGTTGCACAACTGCCTTTGTTCTTGGAATGTTCGCTTAAAATGATTACACAGTCTATAGAAAAGCTTTCCAAAGTTTAATAGAGAGTGGTCACTTTGCCAGTTGAGGGCTTTTCTACTTCAGCGTGGATTAAGGTGAAATCTTCCTAACATAAGAATCCTCACCCAGGTATTCTCCATGGCAGGAGGGATCTTAGTGATGACTTCTTGAACCAGACTTGGCCCTTGAGCTACTTTGCTTGAGAAAGGCTGGTTGCTTGGATGGATAGCACAGTTATCATCCTAGGATCTCCCTCCGCGCCCGCCCAGGGATTTCTTTGATGTCTCTCCAGCATTGGCAGTTCCCATTTTCTGCATTCCATGCTCACCTTTATATGTGGGATTACTGTTATTTTGATGTGAAGCACTTTCTTTCCATAGGAGCATGGGTGATAGATTGTTGTGGCTTTATAGGCTAGAAAGAGCTTTGTTCTACCCTCACACTTGATTACTTGTGTGTCTGGGGTAGGTATAGTATTCTGTGTTTTCATTTCCCTTCAAAATCTTGCAGATACTGTTCTCTTGGCTTGTTTCCAGTGTTGCTTTTGTGATGTCCAGAGCCATCTGAGTCCTGATCATTTGTATGTGACCTGACTTGGGTTTTGTTTTTATTTTTTGACCCCAACTCCCATCCTTCCACCCCCTGGGCAGCTTGTAGAATCTTCTTGTCCTCAGGTCTCAGATTTTTACTGCGAGGTGCCTTGGCTTGATTTTCACCTATGATGCAGGACATTCAGTAGACCCTTTCATTCTGGCAGCTGATGTTCTTCAGTTCTAGGAAGTTAACTTGAATTATTTTGTTGATAATTTCCTCTCCTTTACTCTTCTGTTTTCTCTTTCTGGAACTCCTGTTACTTGGATGTTGGACCTCCAGAACTTGTCTCTGATTTTATCTGTGCTCTCTCATTTCCCATCTCTGTCCTTTTACTCTACTTTCTGAGAGAATTTAATTTTCCAAACTTCTGATAAAATACTTTGCTCTCATATTTTTAATTTCTAAGATCGCTTTTGTGTTCTTTGAATCTTTTTTTAGAGCATCCTGGTCTTATTCCATAGTTGCATATGTTTTCCTAACTCTTTGGTGAGCTTAATATTTTTTTCTCCCCCCGCTACATTTATCTCTTTTTTTTTTTTCTTTTTCTTCATGTTTCCTTCTCCCTGCACAACTTCCATTTGTCCGAGTTTGCTTTTTGTGTGCTTATTTAGATTTCAATTGCTAAAAGATAACTGAGGTATATTAAAACTTGCGAGAGTTTATTTGGGCAAAAATTAGCGAGTAGCATCCAGTCTAACAGACAAAAAGGAGTTGCTGCACAAAATGAAACACTTACAGGCAAGAAGGAAGTGGGAGCAAGGAAGTCATACTAGGCAAAAAAAGGGGGGGGGGGTTGGTTATTGCAAAGTCACTTTCCTTTAGGGGATGGCAGGGGTCTGTCAGGCAGATTATCTAACCGGTGCTGATCAGGTGATTCCTGATTCACATGGTTTAGGATTCCATTCCTGGGAGAGCCAAGCCTGTAATTAAGTCTCAGTTTGGTGACATGGGGCTTAGCATAAACAGCTCCATTTTGGGCCTGTTGTCTTGTTTTAAAACACTGTCTTCCACATTAAAGGCCTTCTTTAGATTTCTAGTAATCCTTGATTATTTGCTCGTAATCAAAATTAAGAGACTACAAAGCTGACTGGAAAACTCTAAGTGTGGGGGTAAGGCTTCTTTGCTTGGAGCATCACTGTAGGGTAATCTGACTATACCATTTGTTGGGTAACCCCTGTATCAGTGATCTTTAAGTATTGCCTTTCTCAGGGGAATATCTTCCAAATTCCTGCCTAGAGAGTACTGTCTGGATGCTGGCATTTCTGTGTAGAAGGAACTGAGTAGGGGAAGACTGCATACCATTCAGTGTCCTTATAATTGACCTGTTAGCTATGTGGTGCCCATATCCTCAGATATGCTTTTGAATGGCTTGGTGTTTTCCATTCTAGAGAAAGAGGGGTCATCACTTAGAGTCATGGAGTGAGGGAAAATAATCTGGAATCTAACTTCTCAATAGTATTTTCATCCTGTTCTTCCTTGCTTTGGCCACCCCACTTCAGATCTTAACATCTGAGCGTGGAGTACAAATCACATTGGTTTTCAGATCTTCTCAGTGGCAAGGGATTTGGCTTTCTTGAGTCAGTTAAGTCAGTTACCACTGATTTTTCTGGATTCCAAAATTTTGTTGGCTGTTTGTCTCCTCTTCTATCCTCCCCATACATGTGGGATTATGACTTTTAAAAATCCCAGTAGTGTTGTTTTAGTTGGGCTTTGGGAGGGAACAAAATTAGATGTGTGGTCAATCCTCCATTTTAACCCAAAGTCCCTTTAGAAGCTTTTAAAAGTTAGACTTAACCATTTATACGAGACATTTTTACAAAGCTCCTGTTATGTGCCAGAGACTTAATGCATTTTTTCTCTTCCATCTAGTGTGTTCATTACTGCTCATTAACTAAAATCACAATACATAAATAATATAAATGCAGTTTCAGCAAAGATTTGAGTCAATTGTGCAAGAATTGTAGTATGATAGACATTAATATGGAAGTCATAAAAGTTAATAAATACCTCTGTTTTGAGACAAATGCCCTTAACAGTGGCAATGTAGTTCACTTTCTGTGGGGAAACGTGTACTGAATACCACCTAATGATATTAGAAATACAGTTGGACCTCATTATTCATGGTGGTTCTGTTGTGTGAGTGACCAAGGACACTGAATTAGGAAATACTAGAACGTTGCTCCTAGAGGATATACAGGGTTAGGTTCCTGCAGACCTCTGGTCACAATATTTTCATCAACCAATCAACCTATAACTTTGGTCTGTTTCTGTTTAAAGACACCATATTTAACATGTCTGAGTAAAGCTTTCACACATATTTTCAGACAGCCTTTTTGGTGTTGGAACACTGGACAGCACTCCAGCACTATGCTTGAACCATTGTAAACAATAAAATCAAATATGTCGGCTATACTTTAATTTAAAAATTTAACAAATTTTTAACAAAATTTTTCAAAAGAAAAATAAACAACAGAAAACACAAAACTGTGAAAAGCATGGCACTAAATAAACCACAAAAAGGATGCTTACACTTGTTCACTGTATGAGAGCTGAGTGTCGCACCTCAGCCTGGAATATGTGTCGAGTGACTCAAATTTTTCACCATTCTGAGTATGTCTGTGAATGACGACCATATTGCCACAAATATTGATTTGGAGGTTACAAATAAATTTTAGCAAGTAGATAAATTCACAAATATGGAATCCACAAATAATGAAGATCACTTGTATATCTTATCCCCAATACCCCTAGTTACCTACCCTTACAGGGAAACGCATTTATAACGCCTCTAGAAGAAACAGTGCAATTTTGTTTGTGTTTCTGTTTTTTAAGATTTTATTTATTTATTTGACAGAGAGAAAGAGTACAAGCAGAGGGAGAGAGAGAAGTAGGCTCTTCACTGAGCAGGGAGCCTGACACAGGGCTCTATCCCAGCCAGGACCCTGGGACCATGACCTCAGCCAAAGGCAGATGCTCAACCTACAGAGCCATCCGGGCGCCCCCACAGTCCAGTTTTTATATGCATTTATCCATGTGCTTCTAAAATGTTGTTTTATTTTTTTTAAGATTTTATTTTTAAGTAATCTCTACCCCCAACATGGGTCTCGAACTTACAACCCAGAGATCAAGAGCTGCATGCTCTACCGAATGAGCCAGCCAGGCGCCCCCTGAGTTTTTAATAGCCAGTGTAATTTATAATAGCCAGTAATAAATGCAATCATTAACAATTTACATATAATACGTTACTGACTTTTACAGCATCATGAAGTAAATATTTCTGTTTAAAAGAAATAAAAACTAGTTTGAAAGATTTGAGTAACTTATTCATACTCCCACCGCTAGTAAAGAGAGGAGTGGGGATTTGTCTAACATCTAAGGTCTTAGTCATTACACTGTACACAACCTCCCCTCCAAAAGGATCTTTGTTCTGCTAGGTCACTGAAGTTGTTTGTGAGTAAAGCTCCCATGCTATTGTGAGAGGGATGTGTAGGAGTGTTACCAAATTTATTTTTTAAGTGTAATTCTCTCTTTAAAAAAATTTGTCCTGACTGTGGCTTTCGTGATTATTTTAATTTTAATATCTGCTTACTTTTAAATCTGATTTCCTTATTTAACTGAAAGAGGACAAATGGTATATTACAATCACAGAATTTTAGAGCTGGGAGTGCCTTTTAAAATAATATAATAAAATCCACTTATTTTACACATGCGCAGACAGAAACCAGGAAATTAACTTGCCCCAAGTCACACAGTTAATTACTAAGACCAGTGTCCAAATTGCTTTAACTCTCAATCTGTCCCTTCTCTTTAAGTTTTGTGTAGCCCCTATTGTTTGAAACAGATTCAGCAGAGTTAGTACCCAAAGTTAAGCCAAAATCTACAGTATGCTCACTACTTTTTACCCTTGAGACCCTAGAGCGAGCAACTGATAGCAGACAAAACTACATTAGAGCCCAGAGTGAAGGCACTCAGAGGCTTGCAGGAACTGTGGTAAACTCTTGAGAACCTGCGGCAAGTGTCATCTGATTAGTGACGCTTGAAAATGCAGGTCCAGTGTTACCAGATCCTTGAATTTTTCTTGGGAAGCTCGAAAACCAGATATTATGAAATATTGGCAACTATGTCTAACTTTAAAAGCACACCGTAAGGGCACCTGGGTGGCTCAGCCGTTAAGCATCTGCCTTCGGCTCGGGTCATGATCCCAGAGCAAGCCGCGCATCGGGCTCCTTGCTGGGTGGGAAGCCTTCTTCTCCCTCTCACACTCCCCTTGCTTGTGTTCTCTCTCTCGCTGTGTCTCTCTGTCAAATAAATAAATAAAATCTTAAAAAAAACACACACACACACCATAAGACAAAAACAACAATGTCTATGGGCCGGTTTGAGGCTACCAGTAGTTTGAAACCCGTACTTCAGAGGATTCAGCTGACACGGCAGCTTTCATTCCTTGCTCCGTGAGTGACAATGAGAAGGAACCAAAACCAGGGCTTAGTGACATGCTAAATGAAAACACTTGAGTGGAGTTTATAAGTCAGTAAGCCATTAAGTGGCCAGGCACAATTAATCTGTCTATTTACTTCTTGGGATAGGTTGTTTACATGTGTTTTGGCTGCCAGTTACCCACAATGCAAAGATCTTACGTGTTTATTACAAGTTCGAATTGATTAGTATTTTGAGGCTAAGTGTAGAATTCTGCAGTCTCATATGTTAGCCGACTTGTGGTCCTTATCTAATGCATGCAAAGCTCTGGCGTAGTATTATCACTTGCTGGAAATACGTATTTTATCTTGTTTTATGGCAGTAGACATTACACAGCATCTGCAACCAAAAAGTTTTACTCAGTCTCTCAGTACTCTCAGACATAGACTGTCCCCCAGAAGCCTTACCTTATTTATTTATTCATTCATTCATTCATTCATTTAGCAAATGATGGAAGTTATGGTTCTAAAAACATAAACTGATATAAAATTACAACATTCTAAACCTAGAGTGTACCTGTGGGGTGTGAATATGAATATTAGAAATATATGAGAGTGAATACCTGGAGAATTGTGGGGAAACTGTGACATTCAACCATCTTTTTTTAAAGCTTCTCATTGAAGTATAACATACAGAAAAATATACAAATTAAACGGTGGATTTTCTCAAAATGAACATGCCTGTGTAACCAGCACCCAGATCAAGAAATGAGGTATTTATCCGTACTACTATTGATGGACATTTGCCTTTCCATTTGCGAACAATTGTATTTGTTGCTGCCTTGAACAGTCTTGTATGTGGTTTGTTTTCTTTTTTTGGTGGATTTAGCACAAATCTCTGTTGGTTATTTACCCAGGAGTAGAATAGCTAAGTCATAGGGTATCCATATTTTGAGCTTTAATATATAGGGCCAATTTTCCAGTGTGTTTGAACCAATTCACACTCCACTAGCAGCGTGAGTTCTTGTTTTCACATCCAAACCAACACTAGATTTTGGCTTTTTCATTTTAATCATTCTAATAGATGTCTCATGTGGTTTGAATTTACATTTCCTGACGATTATTGTCATTGAGGACCTTGTCATTTGCTTCTTGGCCATTTGGATATCTTGTAAAGTGCATGGCTTTGTAAACTTTTTTCTTTAACTTTTTAAAATTATTAGTTTGCATTTATAAACATTCTCATGGGAGAGCTAGCTACTTTCCCCCCGCACTGACTCTGTTGCACCAAGTAACTTCTTAGAGATCTGCTGATATATGTATAAAGCCATAATGGCTTTGGCCCACAGGGTTGCTTTGTAGGTAAACAAGAGGAATCCTGTTGTGGAATGTTCTTTTTAGACCATTTAAATCATCAGCATTTACAATTGGTAAGAAAGAACAAAATAAAAGTAGTAATAAATAGAGACATAGTTTTTAAAAATTTCATTTGTAGAATAGCCTTTTGCCTTTTTGGCTTTTTGAATTGGTAATTGGTTTTATGAATTCTGATTGCAAACAGAATCAGCTGTTAATTAGTAATATGTTTCTAATTAGAAAAGTTTATTTAGAAAGAGGATGTAGCTCAAATTTGTCCTTTAAAAAAATACTTAACTATAGTTGGGGGGGGTTCTCTTACAAGTAATATATAGTCATCAAAAATTCAAAAGTTACAGAAATACATAACATAGAAGTTGACAGTTTCCCGTAATCTCACCTCCCAGAAATGATTGGTTGGTTTGTATTCCTCCAGATTTCCTTCTGTGAATTTGCTAACATATATCACAAATGATACACACTACATACAGCTTGGCCACTAGCTTTTTTTAACCTAACAATTAACTGTTGGTACTGGATCTTTAGGAGTTTTAAAAGATATTATCTGTGATAACTGGGTACTTGTTATTGACAATAAGAATGCCTTATTGGATAGATAAATAATAAAATGTAATTAGTATGTTACTTTTATTAACCTTACTTATAGATCTTTAAAATGGTTCACCTGGCAGTGTCATTATGCATCTTTAATTAACACATTGTTTTCCTAGTACATAGAAAAGTTCCAATTAAAGAAGATGTAAATTAATGTAGTTTATGAGCAGGTTGAAAGTGGGTTGATTTTTTTCAGCAATTTTTTTTTTCGTATATTTAAGGCTTCCTAATCATGAAAATCCAGATACTGAATTGGTAAATCTACTCTACATTTTTCATGAGAAATTCTCCGGATGGAGCCCGTGCTTCACACTTTTGTAATAGAATGGTGGTTTCTGATCATTGCAAGTGGTACTGGTGGCTGTCAGATTAAAGATGTGCTCTGCAGAGAACCTGCAGATCTGACTAGTCATCCAGGGGTTCTGTTGGTTTTCTATTCAGTACTCAGCATTATGGGACTGTCATCAAATCCTTCCTAGTCTCTGATTGAAAATCTCCAAGTGAATTTTTGTTTTTTTAAGCAGTGAGGCTAATCTAAAAATGTATACTGTTAGGCTTTTTAAAGAGCAGTATTTGGCAAGTTAAAATAAGTTCCCAAGTATTCTCCTTCGTCGAGTACTGTAGCGTCTAATCCAGAAACAGTCTTCATTTTCCTCTCATCTAAAGGAAACTCTTCAGGTTATTCTTCATTATATTCTGAGGTCTGTAGTCTCAGCTGTTGCACCTTATATTGAAATGAGAATGAGCTGTATTTTCTCTATTCAAGTTCAAAAGACTGTATAAAATGATGTTGTTGCTAAATATTAGTGAAGACAGTACCTTCATCTTAACTATCACTGCTGAAATCAGTGTGGTCTAGGTTTGGAGTTTGTCTTACATTTCTTGTACTAAAGTAGTACTTTGCTAGTGGAAGATCGCCTTCCAGTTTTGTGAAGTATTTCACCGAAATGTGCTTTCCTGTTCCAGTGGGACCAGATGGAAGTTTCTTTGTGGATTATACATTTGGCAATTTCAGGAGTAGAAAATAGGCGTTCTGCTCTGGAGGCTTTTCTGTGACTGAACTTGCATCATGTAATAGTTGTCCTTACTAAGACAGGTGGATGGGAGAAGGTTAATCCAGGTGTTACTGTGCAAAGGGGGGAAATGCTGTGATGTGTTGTTGCTATCCTAAATGTGAAGTACCACTTTTAATAGCTAATCAAGTAATAGTAGGATAAATTGTTTTATCAGGGTTCCAAAAAGGGTGATTCAGGATAATCTGTTAAATTTGCTTTAGAAGCATTAGGATCCAAAAGGGCATAAAAATGAATGTGTCATTCTCCTCTCCTTCCATGGGCAGTATGGGTAATATTCCCAAATGAAATGACTATTAACCCTGTGGTTTTTAGATGTTTTCACCAATTGTTTGGGAAGACAAAATTGTTTCCCATTCGTTCTGGAAACACAGAAACAAGGCTATAGTTCTTCAAACTGTTTGTGTACATGGTCAAATTTTTTGTTTTTTAAACAGACTTGTTTCCTGACCTGAGAACTCATTAACAGACTTACCCTGCAGTATGTTTTTTTCTGCTGAATTAAAGCAGATCAAAACAGAACCACCACCAAGAAAGCCCACCATAACCTGCGTGTAGGTTTTCAACAGTAAGGAAGTACTGGTGACAGATGCCTAGCCATTGTCATGTGAACAACTTTGTTGTAATAAACATAAACAAGAGATGCACTGGGGGTGCTACCAGAACTGATTGATCAGACTTGAAAGAGTCATTATACCTTAAGCAGCATGACTGTAAAGGGAGTGTCTGTTCCGGATATTGGAAAGCTCCAAGTGTGTGGTGGCTGTGGAGTTATGAGGCGGCTGCTGCTCCCTAATACCTAATACCAGATTTTATAGCTATTTTCAGTTTTAGTTAGGAAGACTTTCTGCTGATGGCTTCTGTGTTACCTTTTTTTTTTTTTTTTTTTTTTAAAGTAATCTCTACACCCAGTGTGGAACTCAAAACTCACAGCCCCTGAGATCAAGAGTCACATGTGCTACTGACTAAGCCAGCCAGGTGCCCCTGTTAACCGATTTTCTCGATAATTTTTTTCCTTTTTTTTTTTTAATGAATCATTTTATGGGGGATGGGGAAACCCAGCCTGCTAGATTGAAACAAAACCTTATGAAGGAGATTTAATCCCGTTTAGGAACATGGGGATTTAAAATTAAACCGATTCATTTGTCAGATCTTGGGCCAATATTGTAAGCGTATCACCTTCACTTGTGTTTATGGACTATATGTAATTAATTCACCTTATCCTCTACTCCTTGTGTTCATAAGCTTGTGAAAAAATCAGGTACTACTTATGGAACTTCACTGAGATCTGACTTTTTTGCAAGTGCAGTTTCCTCTGCACTTTTAAATTCAAGAAGGTATTAAGTGAGACTCCTGGAAGTCAGAGAGGAACAAATTAAACATAAGGCTAATCAGAGTCCCAAGATGTTTTGAAAGGTGGTTGGTTGGTTTTGTTTTGGAGGTCAAGGTTGTTGTGTCTGTTGTTGGGGAGCTCTCTGAACTGAGACTGCTGATCTTAGAGTGTCAGTATTTGTCTTTCTTGTTTCCTGTAGGTTAATGTTTGAAATTTATTAATCAGGTTGAGTAAAATAGGTATCGTGCCCTAAGGGCTTTCCTACTTAGTGGAAAAGCTGTGATTTATAAAGTAACACCGTAATGCAATAAAGTGATTATGAAAAGCCTTGGGCAGACAGGCTGTGTGAGAAATTGTAGGCTGTTTACCCGGGTCAGTTTGTTTAATTATTATCACATTATTATTGTTACTATTATTTCTGTTCCTGTTAGAATTGTCATTTCTAATAGTAGGATCCCTCAAACTGTTTAAACCAAATCTTGCTTGCTGCTGTAGCAGTTATGCTCAGAACCATTCCTTTAAAGACTAACAACAGATGTTTGCCCTCCTCTTCGAGTCAGTGAAAGGTGACAGTTAAGTGAATTCTTACTGGTTTCTTTCCTCTTTGCTTTACAACACCACGTTCAGTGGAAGTAGATTTGCATCCCTTTGGGTTTTTGACTGAAGCACACACCCATCCCCTTCCTGCCTCCCTGGAACTGGTTCAAGATTTGGAGAGAAGGGTTTGTTTGGGGGCGTTTCCCTGGTCTTATCTCCGTCTGAGCATATGCGAGGGTTCAATTTATTTTGACCCTTCCACTTTAAATTTGGAACTGAAGCAAGAGTTTAAAGTACGACAGGAGAAGAGAGTCCGCTGAACTTTAAACATGAGGGATCCAGGGAGGAAGGTGCGTACATGCATTCTGAAGCTTTCTCACAGAGGTTGGCCATCTTTACTCGTACACATAATTGTGAGCTAATAACTGCTGGGGAAAGGGAAAATATTTAAAATTATATAAAGATATATGTGACACTTGTAAAATTAAGCTTTACAGCAGTGCCTCCAGTATTGTTTTGAAATTGATGGCAGAACAAGTAAATTCTGAATATTTATTTGAAAGCCTTTTGGAAAAGCTTGGGAGGATGGGTATTTGCAAGTAAAAATGAGTGTATCATTTGTGATTGATCTCCAACAGAATGACCTAAAAAGTATAGGTATTTTAGGCATTTTATCATTTTGTCTTCTAAAGTATAAAATTTAAAAACTATAAATGGTTATTATTAGATAAAGGTCACCCAGATTCTCCTCAGAGTTGAGAAACAAGTCTCTCTCCATTGATTATTACTTATCTTCGTCTAGTGGTTTTGTGCACAGTACCTTGTGTACATAGTATGCGGACTGATTTCTTTCTTGACTGATCTCTTCCAGAGCCTGGCCCAACTAGAGAATCTGTGCAAACAGCTTTATGAGACAACAGACACAACCACTCGACTCCAGGCAGAGAAAGCCTTGGTTGAATTCACCAACAGCCCTGATTGCCTGAGCAAGTGCCAGCTACTCCTCGAAAGAGGAAGTGTACGTAAGATTGGAAAACTCCTGAAGGATGAGGGGTTCAGGAAAATATAGTCAAAGTTTAAGGGTGGGTTGGGATAGCTTATGTTCCTTAATTTTTCTAGGTGCCTCTCTGCCTTCTTAATTTCACTTTTAAAAAGCACCATCAGTAGCTGCCAGGTTGTGATAGTAAAAGGACACACAGCCTCATCAGGAAAATCTCGTTGAACGTGTATTTTTTTCTGTCATTTTTCATCTTGAATCAAATTTCTGGGACTTTTTTTCTTTTTTTCATACTTAAGTACCACCTCGTATCCTTTACAAAGAAGACAGAGCTATGTATGAATGACCCTTCTTCCCACATAAGCTCCCCGGTGGTCACTGCGCTGCCCCCTCTGTACCACAGCTGCTGCTTATTGCCTTAGAGGCCTGGGGGGAGATTCCACAACGAAGACCGCAGGAAGTCGTAGTTTTCAAAATGGCAGTGCAGTGGTCAGTATAATGCTGTCAATAAGACATAGTTTGATTACATTAGTATTGGGGGCAAGATGGAGGTCTTAGGAAGGCTAAGCATCCAACCGAGGTATCCTGAAAGGGCCCGAGAGAGTAAGAATCCCAACTAGACCAGCAGCTAGCAGTCTAGCTGGTGTCTAGTTCAGACTGGAAGGACATGTGGAAAGAACAAAAGCAGTGAAGCTGTTTTGAAGGTAAAATTCTAGATGATTTCATGTTTGAATTTTCATTGACAGTGTTACAGTGTTTGTTCAGTTGGCTAAAAATTATCCTTTAGTAGCTGAGAGAGCTTACTCCTTTCCCAAGCATAGGAAGGTCACAGAGCCCTGATCAGAGACCATATAGTGCTCTGTTCTGTTTATGCATGTAGTATGTTGTGTATTTCTTTCCAGTCCCTTAGTCTTCTGATTGACCAACTTATATTCGTATATTTTGTGGTACGGGAAATGCACAGCCAGCTCTTCCAGGTGACTCCCACTGGAGCCCCACGGTATCGTCTCTGACCGTGTTAACTCTGGATCCTCCTGTTGACAGTCAGTAAATAAAACAAGGGGCAGTAAAACAGACTCGGTGCTGTACTAAAAGCAGCTATATTGGAATCTCCCTTTTAATCTGTTGACTTCTTAGTGACTTAGCAGGTTTATTGGAATTATGTATGAAAACCATTTATTTAGATGTTGTATAATGTGTGGTTACAGTTGTATGCTGTATTCTGTAGTTAGAGTGATTTGACACACCTACTCTAATCAGTTTAAACCATGTTCAGAAGTGTTGAATAAAAATCACATGTCAAAGTGACTTTATAGATTTTTTTTTTAAAGATTTTATTTATTTGACAGAGACACAGTGAGAGAGGGAACACAAGCATGGGAAGTGGGAGAGGGAGAAGCAGGCTCCCTGTGGAGCAGGGAGCCCAGTGCGGGGCCCAATCCCAGGACCCTGGGATCATGACCTGAGCGGAAGGCAGACACTTAACGACTGAACCACCCAGGTGCCCCTAGATTTTTTTCTTAAGCATAAATTTTTTTGTAACTGGTGGCATTATGCAATGCTTGTGGATAGCCTACTGTCTTAAGGATTTTTAGTGTTATAGGAAATTATCCTTGACCCTTAATTAAATTACTTTAATAGTCCTGAGTCTGTCCCTGTTATGGGACATTATCATAATTGTGCCACATGGAAGAATTTGCACATGGCTTTTTTTTATACATTATGATCAGTTAGAATACCAGAATATTCTATTCTCCATAAGGTTAAAATTCATAAAATCCACGTGAGAAATATGATAATGCTGTTCCCTTGCATAGGGCATAATTTTTCTTTCTCATAAATGAGTGTTATAAATTTACTTTAAAACTAGCATATACATCCCCCAAAGCTGTATCTGATTGATAGCCGTGCTGATGTAAAGATATAGTTTAGGGATTAACTATACAGCATGATGTAATGACTCCTTCTAATGCTGCTTTTTTTTTTTTTTTTTTTGGAAACTTTCTAATGGTATACTATAGCAATATTTTGAGTTGAAACTTTTTGAAACATCACTATAACAAGGCTTTTGACAAAGATTTCTTGGTTTAAATGAAAGAAGAGATACATCTTCTAAAGATTTGTCTTAATATCTTTCTGAAATGATCCTCTCCAGTGTGGGCCCTCTAAGTGATACAGAATCTGCCCTGGATTCAGTTCGATCAGCCCATTCACTGTGCAGTATGATACTGCACCTTGTTCATAACTGAAATCAGCTTAGTGAACATATACTCTGTGTGGGACTCATTTTTCCTTAGACCCTCTAAAATGTGGAGGATCGAATATGGCAAAACTGATTACTATTTCTTGAATCTCAGCATAGATCTCTGAATAAAAAACCTCGTGACTAACTCAATAAAATTGAATTCTGAGTCCTTTTCCCCGTCTTTTCACAGTCCTCTTACTCCCAGTTACTGGCAGCTACATGCCTTACAAAGCTTGTATCACGCACAAACAACCCTCTACCATTGGAGCAACGCATAGATATTCGTAAGTAGAGAATTAATCCGTTTTCAAGAAATTAGTTTGTTTAGTAATGTGCTAGTAATAGTTAAATTTATGTTGCTTGTTTGATAATGTTCTGAAATTGGAAAGCATACAAAATATGCATGGCAGTCCTTACTGCCACTAATAACTAAGAAAAATGTTGTTATGGATTTTGAATTCTATGCAGGCATGTTATTTAACTATCTAGGAGTAGATTCAAGGCTGCCATACTCCAGGGTCTTCATTGTGACAAGTATAAAATCCTGAATTGGAAAGCCTACGAATCTTAAATTCAAAGTCCCATTTCTCTATTGCATTAAGAATTAAGGGAATACAACAGAAACAAGAATTAAGGCAGTTTAGGGAAAATAGGCTAAATTTACCATTTCTTGGATGGTTAATATATTTAAAGATGTGTCCCCTTCTCTGGCAGAGCTTTTTATTATGTGGGGTTTTTTTTGTCTTGTAGGGAACTATGTGCTCAACTACCTTGCCACTCGGCCAAAGTTGGCTACTTTCGTGACACAAGCACTTATTCAGTTATATGCCAGAATCACAAAACTGGGCTGGTTTGACTGTCAGAAGGACGACTATGTCTTCAGAAACGCAATCACAGACGTCACAAGGTTCTTACAGGTATGATGTATATATGTGATGTAGTAGGAATGTGAGAAGCAACATGTATATGCTTATATAGTGATCTGCTTTTTTAAAAATTACACAAAATGGAATAATTTTGTACATCCTCTTCTGTGTCTTTTTTGCCTTTAATATTCCTTGGCTTTACCTATATACACGTCAGCAGAAACAAACTCCATTTTTTCTAATGCCTATATGCTATCCCAATCTGAAAATACCATCGCTTGATTAACTAATGCCTTGTAGGCGGGCATTTAGTTTGGTTCTATACTTTGTTAAGTAAACACTTCAGTGAATATCCTAAAATATATACACCTGTCATACTTGGAATAAGTGTGTTTATAGGGTGAATTCCTAGCCTTGGAATTATACAAAGGGATATGTGTATTTTTGGCTTTCAAAGATAGTTCCAAATTATCCTCAAAAAAAGTTGTTTCCTACAACAGTTAAAAGAGTGCCTGCCTATTCCTCTGTACCTCCACCCTGGGAGCTTAGCTTTTTTATTTTTCCAATTTAATAGGTAAAAAGAGTTATGAATGAAACAGAGCAAATTTTCATATGTTAATTTACTACTTAGTTTTTTTTTTTTTCTGTGAACTTCCTATTTATATATTATTTAAATTTTAAAAATCTGGTTCTTTGTCTTTTTCTTATTATTGTATGTGGTCTCTGAATTAGGTTATGCATCCATTTGTCACTTATCTTAAATGTATTTTGCCAGTTTCTCTTTGTAAAATGGGTATGGTATACTGCTTATGACTATTTTTTAAATACAAAAGGTTTCAGTCTTGATGAAGTCAGATTTAGCAGTCTTCCTCTGTGGCAATTACATTTATGTCCTGCAAAGCAACAGTTTTAAGCTACAGTTCCTCGCTGCCTTATCTCAGCAGTTTTTTGTTTTGTTTTGTTGTTGTTGTTGTTGAGTTTGTAAATTCTTTTATTTTTTTTTATTATTTTTTTAATGATTTTTTATTATATTATGTTAGTCACCATACAGTACATCCCCGGATTCTCATGTAAAGTTCGATGCTTCATTAGTTGCGTATAACACCCAGTGCACCATGCAATACGTGCCCTCCTTACCACCCATCACCAGTCTATCCCATTCCCCCACCCCCCTCCCCTCTGAAGTCCTCAGTTTGTTTCTCATAGTCCATAGTCTCTCATGTTTCATTCCCCCTTCTGATTACCCCCCCTTTTTTATCCCTTTCTTCCCCTACCGATCTTCCTAGTTCTTATGTTCCATAGATGAGAGAAATCATATGATAATTGTCTTTCTCTGCTTGACTTATTTCACTTAGCATTATCTCAGCAGTTTTAATAGCTACATAGGGTTCTGCCATTTCAGAAGCGTGGCTGCAGTGCCGTAGCTGAAGTCACGCTGCACACACCAATTTCTGCCTTACATTGTTTTTACCAGGATAGTGTTGAATACTGCATCATTGGCGTCACAATTTTATCTCAGCTAACCAATGAAATTAATCAAGTAAGTGCTACAGCCTTCCTCATTGAAGTAAGTGCCATATTTTTTCTTAGTATTGGTGTTTTCTGCTATGTGTGGGATGATCTTTTTTGGCAGTTGTGTGCTTTAGCGGTAAGTGATTAATGCCCTTTGAAACAATTGTTCCATTGGATTTTCCTCTGTAAGTGCAGTGTACCTCGTTTTTAGTGTCCTGGTCCCCTTCTGTCTCCAGAACATTTTATCTGCCCATCGGCTCTCCTTGCTGATACTGATGTTCACTGTGAGAGATGAGAGCAATGGTCCTAAGTCAAAACCTTAATAAATTACTGCTTTGCTAATGAAAGAGAATGCATCCAAAAAGGGGGATCACAAAAGTGGAACCAGAACCGTTTGTGTGCCACTTCTGCTGAATACATTAATATGTATTTATAACCATTTAAAACTCAGTTCCCATGTGCTACTATTAAAGACTTTTCTGGTGATCTTTTTAGAATGCATAAAACATTCTGCTAAATACCAGATAATTTTCCGAGTAGTCCTTCTTGTCACAGGTTACTACAGAGGAAACACCAGTGGCTTTCTTTCGCTCTGGCTATTATTTTTTTTTAGTCATTTACTTTTGTATCCAGCTAAAATTTTGTAATTATTGAACAGGCCAGTATTAATATTAGTTGTGACATCTCACCCTTCAGTCGCCAGCTCTGAATTACATCGGCATCACTGTTGCTATCGCGCATATTTATGCAGACCTTTTTATTAACCCTGAGAAATTTTAACCATGAGGTAGTACTGTTTTAAATGCATCAGCTTGTAGCCATTTAAACTCTGGAGTCCATACTGTGTTCTCTGTCACATGCGATCCCCAGTATGGTCAGTAATTATCAAAATAATAATAGCTTGTACTTTTGAGTGACCTCTGAGCGCCAGGTGCTGTTCTGAGCGCTTGACTGATAGCAGCTAATTTTATTCTCACCATAGTTCTGGGAGGTAGGTCCCGTGGCTGTCCCATTTTCTAGGTGAGGAACCTGAGGCACATAAAGTTCAGTAATTTGCCTAAGGTATCACGGTTAGCAGGCAACAGTATCTGAATTTGAGCCCGCATAACCTTATTCCAGAGCCTGTGCTCTTAACAAATAACTTATTATTGAACCACTATTACCTTTGTAATACGAGAGCAGCTATTAACTGAGGACAGAGATTGTGGGGTTAATGTTCCCCTCCAAAGGTTGGCCCCACGAAATACGCTAGTGTTGTTACTTTTTAAAACTCAAACATTTTATTTGTCTCTCTTAATGGAACAGTAGAAACGTGTGTAATGTACTTAATGTGTGCAGTTATTCTCTGTATTATGGTCAGCATAGCCAATTATATGTGAAATATGGTATATAATATGGCAATGCCATATTTTCCAACACATTTATGATAACACAGTGATACTGATGCTAGAATTGGGGGATGTTTTGAACCTCTGCAAATCTTTGTTTTCTGTCGTCTTTTTGGTTGTCAGATTTAAATCAGAAAGCATATTTCTATTACCAACCCTCTCTGAACTTAGAAATAAAATCAAGGGGAGGGGCGCCTGGCTGGCTCAGTCAGAGGAGCATGTGACTCTTGATCTCTGGGTCGTGAGTTCAAGCCCCACGTTGGGTGTAGAGATTACTTAAATAAATAAAGCTTTAAAAAAGAAAACCAAGAGGAGTCCATAACTTGATTGTCAGAAATCTTGCTGCATTATTCTTTAATGTGCCAGCAGCTGATGAGCCCCCTCTTAGATGAATTGATTGGTATATAGAAGAGATTTAAGCTTTCAGTAGGTGGTTGGACTAAAAATTCCTTTGGTAACCTTGAAATCCCTTTATTCTGCTTCCTCAAGTGCCTGTGTCAGGAATAGAGGGCATATAAAGAAGTAAAAGACAGAGTTCTTAACCATAAAAACCTTAAAAGTTTGGCTGAAAAGAGAGGAACAGAGGAAAAAGTGAGAGACTGATGCCGCCCTTCAATTAAGTGCTCACTTCTGGGAGAGAGACTATGTGTTGAAACAGGTTAGAGAAGGTGGAGGGTGTTACGAGCTATTGTCAGTTATCCTAAGTTCATGGCTGTCAGTTAATGACTGCTTTGAAAATTCTGTGCTAACTTGAGCCTTGAGCAGATTGTTTAGCAAGCCTTGCCACTGTGTTTCTGACACTAAGCCACAGTCCAACATGCTAGTAGTAATTAGCGATATCTGCCAGCAGTTGGTTCGATTCTACCTCCCTGAATGCGGAGGAGAGTAACACTTTGCAGTGGAGATTCTCATCCCTCTTTCTGTCTTCCATCTGTAAGCTACAGACCCACCCTGCTAGCTGTTAGCAGCTTAGTGTCCTTTGCGTCCTCTCATTATACGCGAGTTAACAGTGATTTAATCGTTAAAAATGTATTTTGTATGTAAGTTGGTTTTATTGGAAATCCTAGTTCATTTGAAGTCTATATGAAAATTTTTTTCCTCGCAATTAATTCTAAAACTTGGATTGGTTTATCTTTTTGCACAGGCCGACACCACACATCCTTTAACCAAGCACAGAAAAATAGCGTCTTCTTTCCGAGATTCATCATTATTTGATATCTTCACACTTTCCTGCAATTTATTAAAACAGGTGAGATTGTAGTTTGGGTCCTGCTTCCCAGTCCCCTTTGAAAGGATGAGAATGAGTGGGGACCTGTTAGAGGTCAGCTACAAGCTGACCCCTTGAGAGTTGGTGCAGCTCGACCCATTACCATCTCTCACATGATGCCGGTCTCCAAGATGTGGAAGAAAGTGCCACACTGACCACTGACTTCAGAGAGGGGTTTGGAATTGCCTTATTTCAGGGCTATTCCCCTAAGCAAAGCACAGTAAGTAAACACGCATCCCGAGGAATCTAGTTTACCACAAAGTTTGGGATTTTGTTGTTTGCTTTTTTATACCCACATAAAATCTTCCTGCATGGAATAAAGGCATGTTAGCTTTATGGTGTTTGGATTCTTAGAGCTCTAAAAGCAGGTTCCAACTGCATGGTTAGCATACTGAAACAGGCCGGCTCCCCTGCCCCCTGCTGAGCTACAGGCGGCACCTAAACAAGCAGCGTCTGTAAGGAAAAGTCGAGTTTGAATTTGTAACATCCATTTAGATTTCATAACCTGAAGGGGTAGACAGTTATCACATAAGGAAATTACCTGTTTTAAAACAGAAAATGGGTGTCGAAGTTCATTTATGGATGAGTTGAACTAGGAAAGAAATGCTCACATTTATAACAATCTATAGGGACTCCCCGTAGAAAGCTAAATGGGGTTAGCCTCTGGCTGTTTGTTCATTTTGGGTTGTTTGTTTGCTTGTTTTGGGTTTTTGTGGGGTTTTTTGTTCTTAGTCTCATTTTCCATTATGTCGTGAGTTTTAGAAGCAAGTTTGGATTCTGTGTTATCCCAGTTAGTGATGTTCATCTTTTTCCTCAATTACCTAGTTCTACCTCAGAATTCCCAAACGGTCCTTGGGCTGGGCAAGCTACCATGCAAAAACTGTTGTACCCCCTGAGGGGGGAAAGCTTTTGAAAAAACTAGGATTGACTCTTCCTGGCTGATACCATCAAAAACAATTAGCCAGCTAGTCACTGAGGTCACCGCCCCCATCTAGAAATAACTAGGATCTCATAGTAGATGGAGTAACCACCCATCCCATTTTGCTTCAGAATCCCCCGTGGTCACTATGTCAACAACATGTAAAGAGTACCTTTCAAAAGGGGGATTTCTTTAAACACCAGTTCCATGTTTTTGTAGTAAGTAAGGAGCTCGGATTTTCATAGTGACATTAAGGTGACAGAAGAGCAGCCTCTTTTGCAGGGGAAACAGCACTTTATTGAGTTGAAATACTGCGCTCCTTTTCTGGTTTAACAGCCTTCTCAGGAGTCTGGCAGCAAGCTTGGAAGAGAGGAGTGATTGTTTGGGGCTCATTATGTGGTAATTTTTACAGGCTTCAGGAAAGAATCTAAACTTGAATGATGAAAGTCAGCATGGCTTGCTCATGCAACTGCTCAAACTCACTCATAACTGCCTAAACTTTGATTTCATCGGCACGTCTACTGACGAGTCCTCAGATGACCTGTGCACAGTACAGATTCCCACGAGCTGGAGATCAGGTAGGAGCACTGCGCCCCCGGGAACAGACTGCTTGCTGCTCAGCCCCACACGTGTCTGCGGCATGGTCTAAGGAAGCCCTGGTGATCCCTTGCTCGCTTTTAGAGAAAACTTAGAAAGCCAGCATCTGTCTTGATACAGTGAGGAAGAGGGTGTTGGAGCAACCTTACAGATCCCTCAGGTTTAAACACAAAATCAAAGAAAAGAACTTGTGCTTTTGCTTGTTTGCATAGTCCTGATTGTCTTAAGTTCTCTAAGAATCACAAGAATGAATCTCTTCCTTAGAGGAGCTAAAACCTAGCGCTTTAAAAAACAAAAAAACGGAAAACCAAAAGCCCCTCTTAGCATATCAGTTGAAAGGAAATGAGGCATTTGAGATGCTAAAGCAGAGGACATGCCCCCTAATACACAGGGCTATAAGTGTGCCGCTAGCAGCGGGCGACTAGCTAGCGAGGACATACTCAGTAACGGCTCCTTTGTCTTTTTTCAGCGTTCTTAGATTCTTCAACTCTGCAGCTGTTTTTTGACCTGTATCATTCCATCCCTCCTTCATTTTCACCTCTGGTGAGTCAGGACCACAGTTCCTAAGGCCTAACCGACGTCTAGAAAGTAGAAATGGTGAATGGGCTTTATATGCTCGTTCATTTTGTTGTACAAAATCATACAAGTAAAGTATAGAAATGCTAGGGTTAGTTATCTAGCCTTTTGTGGTAAAGCTTATATCCTAAAGGTTCTCGCAGTAAAGTCTTAACTTAATTCTCTTTAAATTATTCCTGACTTGAACCTGACTTTATACTGTACCTCAGTCAGCCACAGGCTAGAGTGGGGGCGGGGGGGTGTCAGCTCATATTGTCTAACTGAAGATTATCCTGCCCAAGAAAATTTTTGAAAATCCTTCAAGCACATGTTACATAAGTGATAAATGGAAGCTGTAAGGGGAAGATGAATTTGTATACTATCCTGGATAACATTAGAGAGCTCTTGGAAATGATGCATTTCTCTTTTAAAGCAGTAATTACCCTCCTCAAATCTCAAAATTCATCCAGGTCCTGAAAGACATTGGCCTAGTATTTCAGATTGTTTGGTGTAAAATGCTACTCTACAAAACATACAGATAAAACAGTAAAGTAATGGGTGTTTTACATAATGTTTCTACAGTAGGCTGTTTTCCTTGTTATTATGGTACTTTTCCAAATGTAGACCTTAGCTTTAGTAGAAACATGAATTCAGTATTGTTTGTATCATTCAGTTTACTTCAGGAAAAGGTAGCTCACTCAAGAGAGGTAGTTCGTGAAAGGACTATTAGTAAAGATGTGGGCAACACTAAGGGAATCCAGCAAGGGGTGGTGAGGTGAGGTACACCCTCTAGGAGGTGTAGTCGTGGGGAATCACAGAGGGCAAGGGGAGGAAACCCTGGAAAGAGCTGAAGCTGTGGCTTAGGGGAGGGCTGGGCAGCAGAGAGAGGGACACTGCCAATCATGGCCCAGCCAGGGGTCCAGAAGGGTGTGCATCTTTTCTTCCTGTCCTTCATCTCCTGCTAGAACTTTCCAGTGGTTGAAGCCTACCAGAGGCAAGAGGGCAGTGGAGCTCTGGCTGTTGGTGGACAGAAGTCAGCCTCCCAGGGAACAGAGCAGTGTGGAGAAGGATAGAAGACAGATCGGGAGGGGCAAACAATATAAAATATCTAGCACAGTGGGGAAAGGGTAAAATGTTTTTATCATAAAGCCTGTTCTTTTCAGGACACAGATCTAACTTGGTTATTTCATTATGGCCAAGCCTGATTAGCCGAAAGTCTTAATGAAGCAGAGGAAACTATATCTAAAGCTTTACTTAACCTACGAATTGTATGTTATTTTTAAGCCTTAAATATATATCTTAACAAGAGCCAAAGAAGCCATTGGGTGGTCAAAGGATATGTAAGTGAATTTCCAGACTGTGAATTTAACCAAGTTGTGGTAACTTGGATCTAATGATCTTTTTTTTTCCTTTTAATAAAGCTGTTTCCAGTATCCTCAGCTGCACCTTCCTTTATCTTTCTATATTGTGATAATAGTAGCAGAGGTTGAAAGAACAGAATTAATGGCATATGTAAAGAAGAATATTCTAGGAGGGGAGCGAGGGAAAAAATAGTATGGAGTAGCCATATCATCTTTTTAATCAATTGTGTTTGGTTGTGCCTGCTTTTAGGTATTATCCTGCTTAGTACAGATTGCCTCAGTCAGAAGATCCCTGTTTAACAATGCAGAGAGGGCCAAGTTTCTCTCACATCTTGTTGATGGTGTTAAACGAATACTGGAAAACCCACAGGTAAGATTTTTGAGAATTTATTATTTGAATAAATATTTAAATGTATGTTGTGTGTGGGTGTGTGTGATTAGTATATGCTTCTCTGTTAAGTCAGAAGGAAATCCATCTAGAGGCCACACTTAGCAGAAATCCTAGAGAACAGTTCAGTGTGTCATTCCCAGAAGATTTAAGTGAGTCTGTATCTATAGGCAGATTTTTTCTTTTCTTTTTTTTTTTTTTAAGATTTATTTGTCAGAGAGAGCACAAGCAGGGGGAGCAGAAGGCAGAGGGAGAAGCAGGCTCCCTGCTGAGCAAGGAACCCAATGCAGGACTTGATCCCAGGACCCTGGGATCATCACCTGAGCTGAAGGCAGACACTTAACTAGCTGGGCCACCCAGGCATCCTCTAGGCAGATTCCTGAGAGCGTTTACCCAAATGAGGAGTTTGTATCCTTGGGCATCAGGAATACAGGAGTTAGGGAAAAGGATCACTTTGACAAAAGAGAATAAGGAGAGAGCTAGTCATTTTTCCCCCAAGAAATTAAGAATCTAGAGTTTGGGTTTTGTTTCTATTTCCATTTTTTTATACATTTTTTTTTAATATACATTATTTACCCAAGTGTGTAGGGCTGCTTTTAGGTGGGAGGGGAGATATTGCCTATTTGGTATTAATTCCATAACTCAGTTGCCCTTCTTGTATTTTTTGGTTCGGCCAATACCTGTTTTTGTTTTTTTGTTTTGTTTTTCTTAATACAGTGTTGCATGATTCATTGTTTGTGTTTAACATCCAGTGCTCCGTGCAGTATGTGCCCTCCTTAATACCCATAACCGGCCTAGCCCAGTCCCCCACTCTCCTCCCCTCTGAAACTCTCAGTTTGTTTCCCAGAGTCCATAGTCTCTCGTGGTTCATTCCCCCTTCTGTTTACCCCCTTTCATTCTTCCCTTCCTTCTCCTACCGATCTTCCGGCTATTCCTTATGTTCCATAATTGACTGAAACCATATGATAATTGTCTTTCTCTGCGTGACTTACTTCTCCTAGCATAATCTCCTCCAGTCCCGTCCATGTTGCTGCAAATGTTATGTAATCGTTCTTTCTGATGGCTGAGTAATATTCCATTGTATATATGGACCACATCTTTATCCATTCGTCTGTTGAAGGGCATCTCGGCTCCTTCCACAGTTTAGCTATTGTAGACAGTGCTGCTATGAGCACTGTATCTTTGGGGTAAATACCCAGTAGTACAGTTATTGGATCATAGGGTAGCTCTATTTTTAACTTTTTGAGGGACCTCCACACTGTTTTCCAGAGTGGCTGTACCAACTTGCATTCCCTTCTCCACATCCTCTCCAACATTTGTTTCCTGCCTTGTCAATTTTTGCCATTCTAACTGGTGTAAGGTGGTATGTCAATGTGGTTTTCATTTGAATTTCCCTGATGGCTAATGATGTTGAACATTTTTTCATGTGTCTGTTAGCCATTTGTATTCATGTGTCTGTTAGCCATTTGTATGTCTTCATTGGAAAAGTGTCTGTTCATATCTTCTGCCCATTTTTTGATTTGGTTATTTGTTCCTCGTGTATTGAGTTTGAGAAGTTCTTTATAGATCTTGGATACCAGCTTTTTATCTGTAGTTTCATTTGCAAATATCTTCCCCCATTCCATGGGTTGCCTCTTTGTTTTGATGACTGTTTCCTTTGCTGTGCAGAAATTTTATATCTTGATGAAGTCCCAAAAGTCCATTTTTTCTTTTGTTTCTCTTGCCTTTGGAGATGTATCATGAAAGAAGTTGCTGTGGCCGATGTTGAGGAGGTTACAGCCTATGTTCTTCTCTATGATTTTGATGGATTCCTGTCTCACATCGAGGTCTTTCATCCATTTGGAGTTTATCTTTGTGTATGGTGTGAGAGAATGGTCCAGTTTCATTCTTCTGTATGTAGTTGTCCAATTTTCCCTGCACCGTTTATTGAAGAGACTTGTCTTTTTTCCACTGGATGTTTTTTCCTGCTTTGTCTAAGATTAGTTGACCATAGAGTCAAGGGTCCATTTCTGGAGTCTGTACTCTGTTCCACTGGTCTGTGTGTCTGTTTTTGTGCCAGTACCATGCTGTCTTGGTGATCACAGCTTTGTAATATAGCTTGAAATCCAGCAACGTGATGCCCCCAGCTTTGTTTTCCTTTTTCAACATTTCCTTGGCGATTCGGGGTCTTTTCTGGTTCCACACAAATTTTAGGATTGTTTGTTCCAGCTCTTTAAGAAATGTCATTGGTATTTTGATCGGGATGGCGTTGAAAGTGTAGATTGCTCTGGGTAGCATAGACATTTTAACTATGTTTATTCTTCTGATGCATGAGCAACACCTGCTTTTTTTAAAGTACCACTTCTCTACACTAGGAAATACCATACAAGCATTTCATTTTTAAACATGCTCAGTTCTGTCCCTCTTCTTAGTAATTCTTTTTTTTTTTTAACTGAAGTACAGTTGACTTAGAATGTACATTATGTTATGCTCACCGCAAGCGTGGCTACCATCTGTCACCACACAGAGCTATTACAATACCATTGACTATATTCCTTGTGCTGTGCCTATCATCCCCATGACTTCTTCACTCCATAACTGGAAGCCTGTGTCTCCCACTCCCCTTCATCCATTTTAGGCCATCCCCCTGTTCCCTCCCCTCTGGCTACCCTCAGTTTGTTCTCTGTATTTATGGGTCTGTCTCTGCTTTTTTTGTTTGTTCATTCATTTTATTTTTTAGATTCCACATAAAAGTGAAATCCTGTGGTATGAGTCTTTCTTTGACTGATTTAGTTCACTTAGTATAATATCCCCTAGGTCCATCCACGTTGTCACAAATGGCAAGATGTTAGTCTTTTTTATGGTTGAGTAATATAATAGATTGTATGTATATGTATGTGTGTTTATAAATATAGGGTACATACAATATAGACCACTTCTTTATCCATTCATCTGTCAGTGGACACTTAGGTTGCTTCCATATCTTGGTTATTGTAAATAATGCCGCAGTACACATAGAGTTGCATATATCTTTTCAGATTAGTGTTTTTGTTTTCTTTGAGTAGTTACCTAATAGTGGAATTACTGGATCATATGGTATTTCTATGTTTAATTTTTTGAGGAGCCGCCATACTGTTTTCCACAGTGGCGGTACCAGTTGGTATTCCCACCAGCAGTGCATGAGAGTTCCTTTTTCTCTACATCCTCACCAACACTTGTTCTTTCTTATCTTTTTGGGTCAAGTTTGTAGGTTTTTTTTGTTTTTTGGGGGGGGGTTGGTCTTTTTGTTCTTGTTTTGTTTTGTTCTTTTAAGTAACCTCTACACCCAGTGTGGTGTTCGAACTCACGACCCTGAGATCAAGGGTACATGCTCTAAAAATATATATAATAAATTAAAATTTTTATTTTAAATTTAAAAAAAAGAGTAACATGCTCTAATGACTGAGCCAGCCAGGTGCCCCAGTATTTCTGGTCTTTTTGATAACTAGCTCTTCTGACAAGTGTAAGGTGATATCTCATTGTGGTTTTGATGGTGAGTGATGTTGAGCATCTTTTCATGTGTCTGTTGGCATCTGTATGTCAACATGTCTCTTCAGATCCTCTGCCCATTTTTTAACCAGATTGTTTTTTGGTGTTGAGTTGTATGAGTTGCTTATATATTTTGGATCGTAACCCCTTATAAGGTGTATCATTTGCAGATATCTTCTCCCATTCAGTAGGTTGTCTTTTCATTTTGTTGATGGTTTCCTTCACTGAGCAAAAGCTTTTTATTTTGGTGTAGTCCCAGTAGTTTATTTTCGCTTTTGTTTGCCTTGCCTGAGGAGACATATCCAGAGAAATGTTTCTGTGCCCGATGTCTGGGAGATGACTGCCTACATTTTCTTCTAGGAGTTTTATGGTTTCAGATCTCACATTTAGGTCTTTAATCCATTTTGAGCTTATTTTTGTGTATGTGTAAGAAAGTGGTCCAGTTTCGGTTTTTTTGCTTGTTGCTGTCCAGTTTTCCCAGCACCATTTATTGAAGGCTGTTAAAAATGCATTTATTCATTCAACAAATACATAGAACACCTACCGTGTGCCATGGATGTGGTGTTGAACAAAACAAGTAGGCTAATCAAGGAAGACCTACATAAGAAAACAAATATGTTGGTTTAATATGCAAACAAATCCAACGTGTTTCACAGAAGTATAAAGTAAAATATATAAACATACTAATCTAAGAATTAAATTGTTAGAGCAATGATGATATAATGTAAATAAATTAAACATTTGTGTGACTTTTCCACTGAAATATAGTCTTATTTAATAAGAAATTTGGCAGATGTAAAAATGAAAATTTCATGATCTTTGACTAGTGGGAAGCAAACAGACCAGTCACATCTTCGATTGTACCCCTTTTCTGTTACTGATCAGCTTTACAACTTTAGGCAAGTAATGTGATCCTTCTGGGCTTCCATTTCAGAATTTCAGTTGAGGCTAATAATTTCATCTCGCAGGATGATTGTTATGAACAGATGAGATAATAGATGTAACCATCTCTTTTAAAAGTAACTTTTTAAAAAATTGTTTTTAAACATCCCACCGATGCGTCATTAGAAGTGGGGATCTATGGCTGAGAGTTAAAGTAGATTCTTCCTTCCGCTAATGCCATCCCCAGTGTCTTCTGGAACTACAGTGCATCACATTTTACATTTTATTTTCCTCTTGTGCTGTCACCAGAGTTTATCAGATCCAAACAATTACCATGAGTTTTGCAGACTACTGGCCCGATTGAAGAGTAACTATCAACTGGGAGAATTAGTAAAGGTGGAAAACTACCCTGAAGTCATCCGATTGATAGCTAACTTCACAGTGACCAGCCTACAGGTTTGTCTTTGCTTATCTCTCTCTTTCCTACACATTGGAACCTCTTCTCTTGCGCTCATTGGTTTTAAACTTTAATGAATACGGGCATAGCTCATTTTATTGCACTTCACAGATACTGCGTTTTTTACAAGTTGAATGTTTATGGCAACCCTGTGTTGAGCAAGTGTATCGGTGCCGTTTTTCCAACAGCACTTGCTAACTTCATGTCTCTGTTGCATTTTGGTAATTCTCACAGTATGTCAGGCTTTTTCATATTCGTTATGGTGATCTGTGATCAGTGATTATGATTCCCTGAAAGCTCAGGTGATGGTTAGGATGTTTAGCACTAAAGTATTTTTTAGTTAAGGTGTGTACGTTGTTTTTGTAGACATATTACTATTGCAATCTTACTACAGTGTAGTACAAAACATAACTTTCTTGGGTGCATTGGGAAACCAATACACTCATTTGACTCACTTTATTGCAGTGGTCTGGAATCAAACCCGTAGTAATATCTCCCAAGTGTGCCTGTATTCCCTTTTTTCCACCCCCCACCCCCCGCCAGGCAAAAGTGAGTATAAGTATAGGGCAACCCTGCAGAGTAATATGCAGCCTGCTCACTTGTCTTACAAAAGTGCAAAGCGTTTGGTTAGAGGAACATGTGGGAATTGCAAGGATAATATTTAGATTATCGCTCTGAAAAAGGCAAGACTGGAACAGAGTGAGACAGGAGAGTTAAGAGACAGCTAGTGACCTCTCTTTCTTAGTCGTGTAGTGTAGGACAGTGGTTCTCAAATTTTATGGCTTGCATCAAAATCATCTGGGGAGTTTGATGAAAAGTACAGGTGCTTGTGTTTTACCCCCTTAATGTCTGCTTCACTAGACCCAGGGTGGAGCCTTGATGTCTCTCAAACAAGTTCTTCAGGTGATTCTCATGGATACCAATGTTGGAGAACCACTTACACAAGGCTTTCCTTGTGGGAAGGCTTATACAACCAGCATAGAACAGCTCTTTTTATTAGATGCTTAATCTCTGAGATAATAATAAGCACATTATAGCACAGAACAAAGCCCATAAACATTTATCCTTTTTTTTAAGCCTTTATCCTTTGTGTCAAGTGGCATGGGACTAATGTGTACAAAAAATGAGAAATATGCCTCCTGCTCTTTTGGTTTTCCTTAGCACTGGGAATTTGCCCCAAATAGTGTGCACTATCTCCTGAGCCTCTGGCAGCGGCTGGCAGCCTCTGTGCCATACGTGAAAGCCACAGAGCCCCACATGCTGGAAACTTACACTCCTGAGGTCACCAAAGCCTATATCACATCCCGTTTGGAATCTGTGCACATCATCCTGAGGTAAGGAAATTGGAACAGCCGCCTGATGTCAAGACTTGCCAGAGGTCAGACACCCAGTTGGCAAAAGCACACTTGACATGGGCCTCCTTGGAGCTGACGCCGTTAACGGCCATTTCCTCATGTCAGCCGAATAGCAGGTGGAGCATAAGATCTGAGAGAACAGACTTTCTCTGAAACATCCTCATTCATGTCCCCTTTTCTGCCCTCCTTAGCGATCTCTTTGAATACAAGGTATATCAGTATTCTGTTTGTCCTTGCCGATGATTTCTTTTCAACATGACAGGAACATTTATAAGCTGTAGATGATAAGAATGATCTGTAAATTATAGGTGCTTGAGTTTCCTGAAGAAGAAGCAGATAAATAAGATGACACACTCCACAGCTTACTAGAAGATGTAGACTCCTAGGCCGCTGATCACCGATTGCATTACAGGAACGCATGGTTGCTGTCTACCTCGACTGTTAACTGGACCGGAAATCTATAGCCGAAGAAATGTTAGACCTTTCAGAAGTGACCTGTACAAAGTGAAGTTAGTCTTTGCTTAGGGACCTTTCTTGTATATTTTTTCATTGGTTATTTTTCAGGGGAATTTACTTCGATTCTGAGGGTCTAGGGTTTTCTTTAAATCAGATCTTAATGGGCTCAGAGTCAAGTGCATTTAATTGTCATAAGAGTTATAGACTCAACTGTTAATGACTTGAATCCTTTCAAAATGCAAGTATTTGTGAAGTCCACTGGAAAGCATTGTTCTGTCAACTACATAGTTTCTGTTCCTGAGGATTCAGCTGGTTTCAGTGAGGCATTTTGAGGAGTAGTTATAGGTGTGGGCTGTGTCCTGGCCCAGTGTGTGGACCATGGTACACACACAGCTGCGAACTCTAGTTGTAATGCTTGTGGTGGTACAGCTGCTGGATTGTCACACTGTGATTTAGCGGTAGCTCAGAGAATGACACAATTTTTAAGTCTCGAAGCCGGTCGATAAGGTAGGACCTGGTATAGACCCACAGTGCCTCATCTGCGAGTCTGAGATCCAAGATGTGAAACTGAATTTCTCATAAGTTTGGAATCAAAACTCATTTGGTGGCAAAATTTGGCATGTGCTGATAATGAGACCATTTAGAGCCTTTTTTAAAAAACTTCTGCTTTGTGTGACTATTCCTGATGGTTATTGCTACAGGAGTATTGTAATTGATACACCAGAGAGTCCATTGAGAGTTCATATCACGTGGTAGAACCATTAGTTGCCTCTTTAAAATCTGAAAATCTGTGAATTCCAAAACACATCTGGCCACAATGGCCCCACACAGGGACAGGATATTTGTAGAGTCAAGAACAAGCAAGAGACCCGAGAGCTCCTGGGGTGAGAAGCATAGGACAGAGAGGGTCAAGGCAGACGAATGTTAAGGGAGCAGGAGTTCAGATCCAAAGGCTGGACACCAACTTGTGGAGTGTATCTAAAGAAGACGGACGTTAGGTTGAAGACCCCTGTCTTCCCACATTTTATATTCCTTTCTTGGTAAAAAGTCGTTTTGGGATATGGGCCTCTACCGTTGGAAATGGTGGCTAAATGCAGAAGAACAAGAGCTGTCGTGGTGGGGGGATCAATGGCATATTTTAAGAGAGCCTCCTTCCTTCTTCCGTTGGGAGCAGGGATGGCCTGGAAGACCCTCTGGAGGATACCGGCCTGGTGCAGCAGCAGCTGGACCAGCTGTCTACCATCGGGCGTTGTGAGTACGAGAAGACATGCGCACTCCTCGTGCAGTTGTTTGACCAGTCTGCCCAGTCCTATCAGGAGCTGCTGCAGAGTGCCAGTGCCAGCCCAATGGATATTGCGGTGCAGGAAGGTGAGTGGACGGTGCTGCAGCCTGAAAGGTGCTGCTGTCCGTACCCCTTCACTCATTGTCACCTCTCTTTTTACCTGCCCCCCGAAAGGACTCTCCCGTCATCCATCACCTCCATCTCCACAAAAGAGTATTGTGAATAAATGCCACGGGTCTAGGGAAGAGTAGCTGAAATCGTGTCTAATGGATGTGTTTAACTTCAAGAAAGTACTGGATTCTAAAAATAATGACCTTGTCTGATAGGGGACTGTTGGTTATCTAATGAATTTCCCCCTCGGCATTACGCTTACCAGAGCAGGGTGATACCTATACTCCGTAAGAAAAGTTAGACATTATGGCTTTACTTACTAGATTAGATGTTACGGCTTTACTTACTAGGAACTTTACTTACTAGGAAACGTACCTCAGTAAGAAACGCACCTCACCGTGAGGAAATTTCTTCAATGAAATGACCACTGGAGGGGACTAATAGGTCTTCTTTCTGTTGCAGGAAGGCTGACGTGGCTGGTTTACATCATTGGCGCAGTGATCGGTGGCCGGGTTTCTTTTGCCAGCACTGATGAGCAAGATGCTATGGATGGCGAGCTCGTCTGTCGGTAAGCGCTCGCACAGAGGCTTTCTGTTTCACTGCTTTGACCACCACCCCTCCTTTTGGGTCCTAATATCACAGGAACTGGGCATGCTTCTGTTAATGCTTTCCTCCCCATTTATAGAATATAATCTCATGAAGCTGATTGCCCATGAAAATGAAGGACTGTTACAGATCCAACTTCAGACATTTTACAAATACAGCATAAATTCTACCTGTAGTCTTTACTGAGAAAACATTTGTAGTAATTCAGCAAGGAAATGATGGATACAGAATTAGGAAAACCAGAGTAGGGAGTAGCTTTTAGTTTAAAGGACAATATCTTGGAGTTAAGGAAATGTGGACTGCTTGTGCCATAGCAGAGTAAGACTAAGAGGAAAGTGTGGTTCTTCAGATATCCCCAAATATGGAATTACAGTTTCTGTAGCCTTTCAATGAAATCTCTTGACATACACTTTTCCACCTAGAGGATTTCAAGTTTTTTTGTATGTATGTAATTCTCATCCATCTTTTTAAAAACCTGTAAGTGAACACTTAACGATTTCCAAAAATACACCTAACATAGAAATAGAAAGGCAGGATTTTGGGGGTGCCTGAGTAGCTCAGTCAGTTGGGCGTCTGCCTTCAGCTCAGGTCAGGATCCTGTGGTTCTGGGATCGAGCTCTGCATCAGGCTCCCTGCTCAGCGGGGAGTCTGCTCTCTGCTTCTCCCTCTGCCCTTCCCCCCACCTTGTGCGCTCTCTCTCTCAAATAAATAAAATCTTTTTTAAAAAAATAAAAAGGCAGGATTTTTTAATACTCTGCCACAGAGGTTCTCAAACCTTTTCATCAGGACTATTCACCATTTTAAAAAGTATTGAGGATCTCAAAGAACTTCTGTTTATAAGGTATAGTTATTGGTATTTATTGTATTAAAAAGTAAAACGGTGGTGCCTGGCTGGCTCAGTGGGTGGAGCATGCAACTCTTGATCTCGGGGTTGTGAGTTCGAGCCCCACATTGGGTGGAGAAATGACTTAAAAATAAAATCTTTTGTAAACAAATAAAAAGTAAAACTGAGAAAATTTAAATTTATTCACTTAAAAATAACAAGCCCCATTACGTATCAGCATAAGTACTGTTTTTTTTTTAATATTTTTCAAAAAAATTAATGAGGAAGGTGGCTTTGTTTTAATGTCTAGCCCAGAAGTCAGCTGGGTTCTCTTATCTGCATCCAGTTTGTCATGGTGTCACACGTTCAGTAGCTCCTGGACAGCCCACTACACCCTCCTGTCAGAATGCAGGTGGAAGGGCAGATCATGTTTCAGGATTGTGTGCGAAGGGACTGCAGCCTTGGGGAACTGCCACCCTGATGGGTTCTGAACTTTCAGATGCTCTCCTTAGAAATAAACACATTTTAACATGATGCTTTAGAATGGATTGGTTCCTAGACATTTCAATCCATAATTCTTATTCTGAAAATCCCCATATTTCTCTTATCAGATGCCAGTCTGCCCTTAGGTGCCTTAATCCCGACAAAAGTCTCCATGGCGTGACACACTGGCATTTTTTGAAGAGTTGAGCAAAGATTTGATAAGGATGAAAGCTAATCAGCTTTCTGATTCAGCCAACTGGTGTGATACTGTGTGTGTGTCATAATGTAAAGTGAGTTTAGAGAGTGTCTTATATACTGGTTCTCACACTGAGCATTACATCATCATACCTGAGTCTAATTCACTCATGATATGTCAAAAACAGTTTACCTCTCCTCATACCATCAGAATGACAAATGATTCACCTGTAATAACATTCTTATTCATTCAATATTTACACACTTGCATTCCAGTATACTTTCTTTTTGGGGGGGAGGGGTAAAGAGATGAAGTCACGGGTAGGATATCTGCTCTTGGTCTCTGGAACTTTTACGGCCTGTGGACATTGCCCTTCATGTGTTCATTCCCTTCATGGCTCTGTGGGAAAAAAGATTGAGAACCATGGGCTTAGTCCAGTCTTCTTCATTTTATAGATGAGGAGTCAGAAAATAAATTCCTTTACTTATGGTCTCAAAAAATTTCCTAGGAAGACCATTACCCCGGTGCCAGTGTTTTGTTTTGTTTTGTTTTCCCCCTATTTTTAAGCCAGTTATTAGTTCTGCCTCAGTCTATAGTCTTGGTGAACTGGAACTTTTAAACACCCAACCAGTCATTCATATTCATTCTTCAGCTGTGGTTCCTGTGGGGCAGAAATGGAGAATTTTGTTCTCTCAGCAGAGTCTAGAGCCTGCAGAGAATGCCTTTCAGATAGGATGGGTACTGGACTATTTGAGGGTAGGTTGGCTTTTCTAGAGCGACCAGGATATCCTGCTGTTGAGAGAATCATTGCTCTTCTTCCTCTAGGGTGCTCCAGCTGATGAACCTAACAGATTCTCGCCTGGCTCAAGCGGGTAATGAGAAGCTAGAATTGGCCATGCTGAGCTTTTTTGAACAATTTCGTAAGATCTACATTGGGGACCAGGTGCAAAAATCCTCTAAGGTAACAGGCTCTCAATTGGCTGCACTTGGTTCTCACTTACGCTTGGGAATTGCTGACTAAGAAACATCCGATAGCACTTCAGACATTGATTTTAGTATCAGGATGGTCCAGATGTCTCTTCTTCAACTGTAGAATTTTGAGAGATTCCTCAAAGAATTGGGTCCGTTTCTCTAGTGTTCCACATGCTTAACAGGTGGCCAGTCAGAACATCTGTTGGTCTCAACATTGGCGATTCTCAGTCTCTGGACATGAATTGATGTTCAGAACCACAGAAGGTTTTGACAGTCTTTGTAATCTCAGGGGTGAAGGGGACTGGTAAGACAGCTCAGCGTCTCTCCAGTATCAAGTAATCGTTAGAAACTAGTTTATCCCCTCAACAAAGACCTCCCCTACACTTTTGCCCATTTTCTTCCCACATCTTACCCCTGAATAAGGACAAAAACAATGTTGGGATGTGATTTTTTCTAATCCATATTTTCTGATTACTTTCTCTTCCCTTAACACACCAGCTGTACCGCCGACTCTCAGAAGTTCTGGGCTTGAATGATGAGACCATGGTCCTAAGCGTCTTCATAGGAAAAATGTAAGTGTTTGGCTTGCTGTCAGCAAGAGTCCCTTGCAGTCCTGTTGCAACTGTAAAATGTGGTCTTGGCGTTATGCTGCCAGTGCCTTGGTATCCCAGCATTTGATCGTTTGCGTCAGAAAAATTGTGCATATGAGTGTGTGACAAGCTGTGCTTAGAGATATGGCCCGGCCCCAGAGCATTCCAGGCTTGTACAGGCAAGGATTTAATTTTGTTCATGTAGAATCTCATCTCTAGCTTTTGGAATCACTGGTGAAACTCTGTCTCGGCATTAGGAAAATGGACCCCCCTCCCCAGTGATTGGTGCTCAGCCTCTCACCCAAACACCCTGCGGCCAAGGATGCCCAGAGTAGGCATTCAGTTTCTGGTGCTGATTTCCACTAGGTGTGCCCACCCCTCAAGGAGGAGAGCCCCACTTTAAAACAGGCTTTTCCTCTCAAGATGCATCACACCCTTTGAGAGTCTTGAATCTGCAAAATCGAGTGCTATTTCAAAGTTGGAGCTCCTCATTGGCCCTTTTTCGTTTGTTTTGGTTTTGGTTTTGGTTTTTTTTAAGTTATGCCCCTTTGTTCACATTTTCCCCTTTTTAGGAGCTCAATATCTCAAAGCACACACTAGGAGCCAAATATTTTACCCAGGGCTGTGTGCAAAGTGACATTTTGCCCCCTCCAGCCATCCCAATCCTAAACACTCATATCCATGAGCTGGTTAATAATTTAAGATGCAAAAAACAAAGGGGGTCTAAAGGACTCTGCCAGCCAAGAACCCGGAAGCAAGGGCTACTAGAATTCTGCAGCTGACAGTGGATGGTGCAGGTGCAGAATTGCATACGTCTGCATGTTATCACTGCCGCAGAAATCTCTTACCCTTGCTGCAGAAATCAGCCCTGGAGTGCCCCAGAATTCCAAGGGCCTGGGTATGGGCCAGTGTAGCTTTGGAACCAAGTAGTGAAGATTATCTGAAGGATAATTTTTCTAGTCAACCAAATGTAAGTACGGAGATTTTATACCCATTTTTTGTGGTTGTGATGTCTGTGAATTGGTGATGCAGATGTGTGGTGACTCTTGATGGATGATTTTCTTCTTCTCCCAGTCCTCAAGGAAACCAGGCAAATCAAAAGTGTCTCCTGCTTTTTTTTTCTTTTTGTCCTCCAGCATCACCAACCTGAAGTACTGGGGCCGCTGTGAACCGATCACCTCCAAGACATTACAGCTTCTCAATGACCTCTCCATCGGATATCCTTTTCTAAGCCAGCTTCTGTGCAGAGCAGGAACTGTGGCTTGCCATGGCCTTAGAAATCATGGCCTCCCCCTCGTTCTGCTTTGGTTTAGTTTTATGCATGCTCAGGTGTCTTCTGTTCTCCTAGGAGCCAAAGGCAGTACCCACACAGAACCCAGGGATAATGCCAGACGCCAGATCGGAGCCACCCCACAAACAGCTTCTGCAGACTTACCCTACTTCTCTCTGAGATCCAGAAATACCCAGCAGATCTGTCCAGTCATTCTACACTCTGTAGCCAATACTTTTGCATCCTCGGTGATGCAGTCTGTCAGCCTTTTGGTAGAAGCAGCCTGGTAACAGCTCTGCAATAGAAGTAGTGGTTATACGCGCTCTGGACTTGGACCACGTGTGCTGTAAAGTTTGAATTGCTCTGACACAGCCTTCCACAACCACGGGTCTGCAGGAGACTAAGCCCTATAAAAATGAGGGACTTGTTTCTCAGTTACCCCAGAGATTGCGCATAGCTAGTACCGCTCTGAAAGCATAGGAGAGAACTTCATTCACCACACACCGTGGATGCCTCAGGCAAGGATTTAGGGCTTAATTCGCTCAGAAGCCCCGGTGAGAAAAGCTACCCTAGGATATTCGTGATTCTTGGGGGAAATTGCTGGGTTTATCTCTTTTCTTACAGATAGGAGTTTGGTAGGGGTATTCTGTCATTGATCAGTTAAATACTGCTTGGAAGAGAACACATCTTTTTTCCATTTGGCAGGTATAATATTCAAGTGTTTAAGGAAAATAATCCAGGTATGGAACTCATACTCAGGAAAGAAACTGTACTTATTTTATCTTAGAAAGCTGCATTCTGCATTAAAGATTCCTCATTTGTACACACTTTCCTTGACCTGCTTTCTTTGTCTTCACATACAGTAGTGTAAGGAAACTAGTGAAGCTTAGTGCGGTACAGTTCATGCTGAACAATCACACGGTGAGTGATTTAGCACCTCTTTCTGGTTCTCCTCTCCAGCCAGCAACACACACTTCCTCAGCCATATAAAGGGGCTGTTTTCAATTGAGGCCTGTAGTGCCCCCCCAGCCAGAGACTGCTCCCTGACTCCCTTCACATTGCCAGATCACACTGAGCTGGCTTCGGGGCTGCTCTTCAGAGTCAGATGATCTGAGTTATGATGATGCTGCCTACTGTTATTCATACAGACATAAATTAGTTGTAGATAACAACAGTAATGAAAATATTTTTAATGTCCCTCATACTCTTAAGAATGACGATATAGGGGCGCCTGGGTGGCACAGTGGTTGGGCGTCTGCCTTCGGCTCAGGGCGTGATCCCGGCATTATGGGATCGAGCCCCACATCAGGCTCCTCTGCTATGAGCCTGCTTCTTCCTCTCCCACTCCCCCTGGTTGTGTTCCCTCTCTCGCTGGCTGTCTCTATCTCTGTCGAATAAATAAATAAAATCTTTTTAAAAAAAAAAAAAAAAAGAATGACGATATAGCCATTAACTTGAAAAGGTTCAGTAATTCTGAAATTCCTGGCTTGCCTTCTGCCTGTGACCCATGTTTTTATCTTTTTAACTTGTCTTCTTTTTTTCAATAGAGCGAGCACTTTTCATTTCTGGGTATTAACAATCAGTCCAATCTGACAGACATGCGGTGTCGGACTACCTTCTACACAGCACTTGGGCGTCTCCTCATGGTGGATTTAGGTACTGCAATAAATCCTAGAGTCTGGTGCAGTGGTCTGGCACTGTGCTAAATTCTTACTTGAGCATAGAAAACTAGATGTGGGGGAGGTCTTTCCTGTTGTTTCAACAGTAGCAGAACTATCTGAAATAACAGTCTGGTTTCACCGAGAACACATCATGCTATCATGGTCTCTGTAACTGGAAGAGAAGAACAGTATGTGCCAGACGTTTGATCTGGTGTGCACCTATTCATATTTTTCCTCTGAAAGTTAAGAGAATTGAGAGTGGCCAGATAACCCCTCCACCCCAAGTGAAGGCACAACCCACCTCTGACTGTCAACAGAACCTTCCATGCCCCCGCTCACTAGCACATGTGAACCCACAGGGCTGAAGTACCTTTCTAGCTCATTGTGATAGTAGCAGTTTTGGGTCAGCTAATGACTGAAACTCAAGGTTATCATTCTCATTTTGAGCTATTTAAGTTTAATCCTACTACGTAACATTACAAAACCTTATAGCTTTATGGAAGATTAGTGAAAAGAAAAGTGTGAAGAGAGCCTCCACAAGCACCTGATTCAAGTGTGAGTTTCATCAGTTCTCATATACCAGACTCAGTCCTTTCTCAGCTGACTGTTAGCCCTCACTTAAGGAGAAGTAAATAAAAACATAGTACCTTGTACACATACGAACCTCGTATTATGGCTCAGTGTCGGAAAAAAATTGTGGATGTCCCTGGACTGGATGATTTCTGCCCTTTTCTAGTTTAAAAATGATCTCTCTATTTACATTTCATTCCGAAATTACTACTGATACCCATGGGGATGACAAAGGGGCCCACTTGAATTATCCTTGGGTCTGCTCACCTTTCGTACCGTCTTACTTTCCGTACATACACAGCTTTGAGTTTTTTATATTGGAGTCACAGCTTGGGTTGTTTCCCTTACAGGAGAGGACGAAGATCAGTATGAGCAGTTCATGCTGCCGCTCACAGCAGCGTTTGAGGCTGTGGCCCAGATGTTTAGCTCTAACAGTTTCAACGAGCAAGAGGCAAAGGTGAGTGCTTCACCCGCTGACAGACCAGCTTCTGCTTCCTGGCAGCCCCTGACAGAGACTCGGTTAGCTAGCACTGCGGAAATTAGGGCTCGTCCATACACTTCCCACCAATATCGCTTTTTATTTACTCTCTTGGACTCTGGGATTTTGAAATAGAAGAACCAGTAGAGACTTATAAAGTCTTTTATTTTTATGCTAAAGTGTGTTCTTAAGCAGCACTTAGGATTTGTGTTTACATTCTCAAATGTAGTCGCATAAAGTTATTTTGTATTCTTTTCGTAACCTTTTTAATCTTTGTTGTATCTTTAGTTGTGTTCCCCTTTCATTCTTAATAGTGCTTATTAGTGCTTTCTCTCTTCTGTTCTACATCAGTCCTGCCAGAGATGTGTTTATGAGTCTCTGCAAAAATACGTTTGTTTTGGTTTTGGTTTTTTTTTTGCTAACCTTTGTTGTATCTGTATTTTCTATTTCATTTCTACTCTTTATGTTTATTTTCATATATTCTCCTTGGGGCTGTCCATTGTTCTAACTTCTTTTCAGCCCTCCTTCTTTCCTAATGTAATCATTGAAAACTATAACTGTCCCTCTAGTTATCTTATTCCACATGTTGGTTTTGGGTTGTTGTTTTTTTAATTGTAAAAAATAACATAACGTAAAATTTACCAGCTTAACCATTTTTAGGTGTACAGTTGAATAGCATTGAGTATATTAACATTGTTATACTCTAAGCCTCCAGAGTCTATGGTTTTTATATGTAACATATTCATTGTCATTCAGTTCTTTGTATTACCTAATTTTCATTAAGATTTCTTCTTTGACAGGAGTGTTTTAGAAGGGTTTGTGAATTTCCATATATATGGAGTTTTAAAGTTACCTTTAGTTATTGATTTCTGGTTCTCAGAATTATCATTTTTTGATTTTCGCTCTCCTTATCTTCACACACATGCCTGCTGTCCTTATCTATAGTTCTCTGCACCAAAATCAGAAGACACTAGGCCGGGGCGCCTGGGTGGCTCAATTGATGAAGTGTCTGCCTTCGGCTCAGGTCATGATCCCAGGGTCCTAGGATCGAGCCCCACATCGGGCTCTCTGCTCAGCGGGAAGCCTGCTTCTCCCTCTCCGTCTGCCTGCCACTCCCCCTGCTTTTACTCTCTCTCTCTCTCTCTGTCAAATAAATAAAGAAAATCTTAAAAAAAAAAAAGACACTAAGCTATTAATATTTATAGGACTTTTTTGCAGTGTTCATAATGACACTGAGGCTGAATTACAGTTACCAAATAGCCAGAAGTATTGCCCCCAAAATGCCAGGCTTCACCTAATATTCTAAAATTCTGTTTTCATCTTTAGAAAGCGTCTTGGTTTTCTGTCTCCAAATCATCAGGGAAGTCAGAGAGCAACACTACATTGTCCAGCTCTCCCTCTTTATACCAACGTCTTGAGATAGGTACCATTCAAAGCTGAAGTTAGTGTGGAGCATGGCAGTAACTTGAGCTAGAATACCAGCAAATACCAAGGATAACTGAGGGATATCAGTGAATAGCTGCCCTTTTCCCCATCACTTTAGTTCCATACAAAGCAAGTAGAATTAGTGAAAACCATTTTGGCCATGAACTACAAACATTATCCATGTCTTTGTTACACTTCATGTAATAAGTCTTTTAGAGTGACCATGTCTTAGACTTGAAAACAGCTTATGTATCAGTTTAGGAACAGAACTTTGCTTAAAGTAGGCTGTTACGTTAGCAGAAGTGCAATCATTTTTGACAAATGAATCAGAATACCCAAATGTGCATGTCCTTGAGCCTGTTGGTGACTGTTAACTTTTCAACACAGTCTTACTGCTGTTCAGGGCCCGCAGGACAAGTAAAAGTTCTACTGAGAAAGAACATTGGATTTGGAGTCTTGATGGTATGAGTCTTAATCCTGCCCTCTTGCCACCTAGCAGCATGACTGTGGGCATGGTGTCTGACCTCTTAGGCTGCAGTCCCTTCTACAAAACTGTACTTTACAGCTCCGAGATGACACGTCAGTCTTATTTCCAGGCACCCCAACCCAAGGGGCAGGTAACACATAGTCTTCATTGTCTTCCTCCCAGCAGGGTTTGCATTTGATTTCCTGGAGCACTGGTGCCTTTGTAATTAGTTGTGGTACCGGACCTTTAGGATATATAGTCCTTCTCCCTCTTCTTGTGTAAACGTTTTGGCCATTTTTTTTTTCTAACTCTTCTTGAATCAAGCTTTTTGCTTTTTCACTTTTTACATATGAATTAACACATTAGTGTCTTAAAATTCTATCAACCTCTGTTTTTGCTGTGATGGACCAGGAATCATTGCTTTTTCTTAGTAGATAACAAGCTTCCAAAACTAATTTTCCAAGTGAAAAAGAGTCCATCCTTGTGTGGAAGAGATCAGTTCCAAATATCTGAGAAGGAGTATTTGTTGAATGATGGAAGAATTTGATTGCACATTTGTGAAATCCCCATCAAGTTAGGTTATAGGTTTGGTTTTTCTTCTATTTTAATATATTTTTGCCTTCTACTACAGCGAACTCTGGTTGGCCTTGTAAGAGACCTGAGAGGGATAGCTTTCGCCTTCAATGCCAAGACCAGCTTCATGATGCTGTTTGAGTGGATGTATCCTACTGCAGACCAGGAAGGCTTGCCACTGAAAGCCTTAACTGGAGTGTGGATGGACAGTGGAGTCATAAGGGAAGGGAGAGGGGGAGGGTTGGGGAGGCAACGAAGGCAAGGAGTTGTCCCCAAAGACCTGCCCTATGTCTTGTAAGCTGCCATTCCACAGTGGCGTAATGGCAGAGGGCTGCCTGCTCAGCTCAGAGAGACGGGGAAATGAATGACGTCGCTCCCCACGTTCTCTTCTGAGTCCCAGATACAAATAAATGCCTGTGGAACTGCTGCATGTGAAGTTTGCTACAGTCAGAAAAAAGAAACATTTCAATCTACTAAAAAAAGACAGCTTTCCTAGAAATGAGAAAGTCTAACCTTGTTGAATTCATAACCCTGAACAAATCCTTTCAAAGCTGAGTGCCTCTGTTTCTCCAACAGTTATATAACAGAAATAGCTTATTTCCTTTCATGTCACAGAAGGGACAAGAAGATAAATTAACAATATGAGATACATTATGCTCTTCAGAACGAAGTCATTATGTAAATGACAGCACATATTAGATGCTTCTTACAATTCAGGAGCACACAGTCACCTTAGCACCTTCGGGTTAAAAAGACTGCAAGATTAGCAAGCAGGAGACAGGCGGTTGTGCTGTGCTTGCCAATGCGGAGAGATTACTTTCAGTTCTCTACCTTTCTGGATTTAGAATTCTTCCTTAGCTTTTCACTTACAGATATCCATCCTACATGCCAATTCTCCAGCGGGCCATTGAGCTATGGTACCATGATCCAGCCTGTACCACTCCTGTGCTCAAGCTGATGGCTGAACTAGTTCATAACAGGTAAGCCGGACGAAGATTTTAAAAGGACGCAACTGCCCTTTTATCTGAGAGAATTCTGGGACAATAGATTTTATCTTGTGTTTCGTGTTTCGGCAGATTGTGGAAGATAATAAGATTCACTGCTTTCACAATTTGAGAAACATCTCTAAAAGTTAATGTGTATATGTTTTTGTTTGTTTGGAAGAAGGGTGTCCCAGCCACACAAAGTCATAGCTGCTTGCAGGAAATAAGTCACTTTGGAAAGAGTCTCAAGATAACCCGTTCTTACGAGAGGTGAATCTGGCAACCAGTATTCGGATCTCCCCGCCCACATGTAAAAGTTAACATTTAGTAATGGTGTCATGTCCACCACATTTCAAAGTTCACATTTCAGAGAGACACTTGAGAGTGATGCCAGATACCCTGTTTTAAGAGAGGTGTCTCTTCAGCAAATTGCAGCTGGATGGTTAAAGATTTACTTAAGAAGAAAGTAAGACAGACTTCCAAAATACCAAATTTTAAATTTGCCCAAGAATTTAGGGATGGAGGAAAAGAAAAATCTATCCCCTTGACTGCACTAGAATTTCAGGTCCATGTATTTGCCTCTCATGGCACTCCTGAGAGAATTAATTTTTAAAATCACCTTAGTGAGGAGGTAGGTAATGCTCAGAGAGCCTGTAGCCTCCCAGGAGTCTCATAGTCAAGAGTTACTCATTTCCAGAATATATATTTGAGAGCATCTACTCTGCCAGCCACTTTCCTAGCTGTTGTGCCAGACAAAACCTCTCCCCTCTCAGATGTTACATTCTGGAAGAACAAACAGTGAAACAAGCACAGAAAATCATTTCAAATAGTGGTAAGAGCTATGAAGATAAAAGTTAGTAAAACAGGGGAATTGAAGGAGAGGAGGGTCAGAGAACCGACCTCTCAGACAAAGTGATGCGTAAGCTGGAATCTGAATGACGAGAGAGATTCTGGTAGCCCTGCAAACATAAGGGTAAAAAGCATTCTAAGCCGTGAGAACAACTGCAGAAGTCCTAAGATGGGATGAGCTCACTGGGACTGGAGACAGAAAAATGCCACTGGCTGGAGCATGGTGACTGCGGGAGGCCTTGGGAGGGGCGGAGTCAGGCAGGCGGAGGCCCGGCCCTGTAGTGACTCAGTCCAGCAGCTGTACGGAGGCGCACACGCTCTCGTGGCAGCCGGAAGCCACTGAAGTATTTGAAGCACAGGACTAGAATGATCTTGTTGACATTATTGAAAGATACCCCCCTACCACGTGAGGAAGACTGTAGAGGAGCCAGAGTGGAAGCAGGAGAACATACAGGAAGTGAATACATTCGGGGCATGTTGTAGAGCTAGACGTTGATGGAGCCAAGTGGGGAGGAAAGGAAAGAAGGATTCCTGAATTGGAGGCCTTAACCAACTAGAGTCAGTAAAAAGACCATCTGGCAGCTCATTAAAAGGGGGCGCAAACCAAAGAGGTGCTCTGGTCCAGGGAACAGTCAGGAACTCAAAGCTCAAGTTGCTTAAAGTGCTTGCCTCACCTACTTTATCTGTTCGCGTTCCCAGTCCCTTCGCCTCCTTTCTTCTTACCAGGTGGTAACAATGCTTGTACCCTCCCTTAGTTGCCGCCGAAGCTATAAAGGTAAATGTAAACTAATGTCTGAAGGGTCGTGATTTAGTACTTCTAAGAAATGACGGTCACAGAAGCCATACTTTAATCAAAATGGAGAATTGTAAGAGAGTAGTTTCATCTGCCTTTTTCTGTTTCTTTTAAATGTTTTCAGTTTGAGAAGCAGAACTTGAGTCTAGCATGGAGGTCTCCAAGTTAGAAGCTCTGGCACTGGTTAAATATCTTTAACTTGGTTATTCTACACCACCTAGGCAATCTGCACATCTGAGCGCAAAAAGAATCATCCAGGGGACTCAGATGAGACCCTGACGTACCCCATTCTTCCAGCAGCATACCTGTGACTTTCTCTGCTTCTGTGTTCTCTGCTCAGATCCCAGCGACTCCAATTTGATGTCTCTTCCCCCAATGGCATCTTACTCTTCAGAGAAACCAGCAAGATGATAACGATGTATGGTACGTGCTTTGGGGGAGCATAACCCCGGGAGGGAATTGCAGCTCTGTCGCCACACTGTATGCAGTGTAGGTGAGCCCTGGCAACAGCCAGGACTGGTATTACAGGGCCACCTTGCACCGAGGGCCTTCGGATGGGAGGGTTGAGTTGGTCACCTAAACTATCAGTAATAATGTGGTTGAATAAATGTATGTATCACATGTCTGTCTACTCAGGCAATCGCATCCTGACACTAGGAGAGGTCCCAAAGGATCAGGTGTATGCACTGAAGCTCAAGGGCATCTCCATCTGCTTCTCCATGCTGAAGGCAGCCCTCAGTGGGAGCTACGTCAATTTTGGAGTCTTCCGTCTCTATGGAGATGATGCCCTGGACAATGCTCTACAGACCTTCATCAAGCTGCTCCTCTCTATTCCCCACAGTGACCTCCTGGTAGGTGTTAAGCTTCATTGATGGGATCCGAGGCCCTCATTGTATTCAGGTGTTTTTGTTTGTTTGAGGGTTTGGTTTTTTTGTTATTTTGCCTGACACTATGATTGAATGTTTCTCTGGAGAACTATAAGCTAACTCCAGCTAGTTCTTTTGTCTTCCATGTGAAGGGAACAGAGCTTTTTTATTTAAGATCTTGCTTCCTGTTGGGGCCCCTGGGTGGCGCAGTCAGTTGAGCATCCAACCTTTGGTTTCAGCTCAGGCCCTGATCTCAGGGTCCTGAGATTGATCTCTCATCAGGTTCTGCGCTCAGCAGGGAGTCTGCTTGAGATTCTGTCTCCCTCTCCCTCTGCCCTTCCCGCTCATGCTCTCTGTCTTAAAATAAATAAATAAATCTTTAAAAAAAAAAGTCTTGCTCCGTATGTATTGAGGTGCATAGTGCCCAAGCTGATTTCTGTCCTCTTCTCCTACAGGACTACCCCAAGCTCAGCCAGTCTTACTATTCACTACTGGAAGTCCTCACCCAGGACCACATGAACTTTATTGCAAGCCTGGAACCTCATGTCATCATGTATATTCTTTCTTCCATTTCTGAAGGACTTACTGCACTTGGTGAGCACATGGATTGGTTGGTTTTTAGCACTGAACAGAAAGGGAGAATTTTGCCCTGATATCGAAGTGTTACTGCTTTGGGGTATTTCTGACTCGTGGATACATTCTCATCCAGAAGGACTTAGCGACCCTCTCCTGAGGACCAAGCACTGTGCTAGGCACTAAGATGCAGTAATTATTCATAGCCACAGTTCTTGTCCTTTAGGAGCTTTGTAGCTGGTAGATGAAACAGACACACAGACAAGTGCCTATTTACTGCACTCACCTACTTCCGCACCACAGTGGGGGTGAGGAGGGAGTGCCGTGAGCACTGTCGGGAAGAACACCGAAACGCCTGGTTTTAAACAAGGCTGGCCAAAAGCACTGATCGAAAACCATGGGCCAAAAAGCTGCACAGGCGTTAGCAGGTTAGTGCTTGGAACAGCAAGTACTGGCACCTGCAGGAAGAGAGATTCGGGAAGTCCGGATGCCTGGCACACAGTGCGGCACACTAGTGCAGAGGGGCCGGAGGGAGGTGGGCAGGGCGAATCCAGAGACCGCACAGTCCAGCCAAGGGATCCGACCCTGCTCTTGAAGGCTATTTTATAGCTTTTTGAAAATCAAGGGACCTCTGTGTAAACAGAAACAGAATGGTTGACTCTTTTAAGGGCTCATCCCTTAGTCCTCTGGCCTGTGCCTCAACTCGTCAGAGCTCTGTCCACAAGCTGTGCGGCAGCATCCCCTTTGTAAAATGCATAAACGAGTCTGCAGCTCCCCGCAAAATGCTTGGTAGATAAAGAATACGGTACCTCTAACAAACTCCGAATATTGATAGGCTGTATGAAGCTGGGTTTAATGACCTCCCCCCAGTAACTCAGACTTCCTGGATTCTCATCACAGCTTGTCCAGTTATTAGCAGTGTGATCCGGAGGCAAGTCACATAACCTCTCCAAACTTTGCTTTATTTGTTAAAATGGAACAACTACCTCCCGGAGTTCTCAAGAGGATAAATTAGAGTTGATACCTATAAAGTCCTTGGCATAATATCTGGCACAGTAGAAGTGCCTGCTGTATGTAAATTATTCGTTATTTTTTATGAAGCACAAGACACATCTGTACCACATTGAGTCAGTAATGTCGATATTATTTATTTATATTGTCTCTTACCACATGCTCACTTGCAGACTTAGAATTGGGTCTTGCTGTATGATGAGGGTGAGAGGTCAATAGAAAGCACCCAAGCACAGGCCTTGACACTGAGCTGGGGACAGCTCCCAGTCTGCTGGGGTACCTCTAACCTCTGTAGGATCTCTGCTAAGGGCAATCCCTTAGCTGCCCACGTCACCATCAGCAGCTCCATACCCCTGCTCTAATCCACCCCTGCCCCCTTTCCTCCAGACACCATGGTATGCACAGGCTGCTGCTCTTGCCTGGACCACATCGTGACATACCTCTTTAAGCAACTGTCACGGAGCACCAAGAAGAGGACGACACCCCTGAACCAGGAGAGTGACCGCTTTCTGCATATCATGCAGCAGCATCCAGAGATGATCCAGCAGGTAAGGCACATGAGTGTAGGAGGCAGTGTGGGATGTCCTGCGGGGGAGCCTCTCTGAGAGGAGAGGCCAAGCAAAATGAGGAGTCTAACATCTCACCAGCCTCATGCTGCCGAAGTGAAGTTTATGCCTTAAAATTGCAGCGGATTTTGAGTGTGCTGAGTAACCATCAGATATAAAAAAAACCTGAAAAAGGTTCTGAATTGTTTTTCCGAGTGTCACACCAGCCCTCTGCCTCGGACCTATCCTCCTACAACAATGACTGTGCTCACCCGTTGCTGTAAATGGAGCATGAGTTAGCAGTTTCTAGCTGTAAAGCTTGTACTCCCATTTGCAGAATGGGAACAAGAATACAGGATAAAAGGAAATAACTGACCACAGAGAGATCAAACCATTTGTTTGCCATTGCTTTATTTGTATGAGGCATCTTTCTAGAAGCAAGATTTGCCCAACTATACTAGATAAAAATAGATAAGGAAATGGGATCGATAGAATCATTTAGCTTTTAGCTACTAGTTAATTTTAACCCATCTCATCTTTGTCTGCATTGTTCTCTAAAGAAACACTGAAGTAACTCACATTTGCATCACATCCCCAGAATGTTACAAAGCTGTCTCCTCTGAGACAAGTACCTGAGAGCCATAGTGTAAAGTGATTTTGCCTACTATGATCGTTGTTTGACCATTCCCCACAAAAATCAGGGTGAACTTGGAAGGTCCGTTTTTAAAGGAATTATCAAACCAGTTTAAAGAACAGGACATGCCTGGTTTTACCCTAGACAGAAGAGGCCTTCAACCCAATAAATTCCTCTCTTTGGAATCTGCAGTTCTGTCTTGGGTAGCTGCACACTAGATCACTGCCTCAGATTCTCCATTTTCAGATGCTATCAACGGTGCTGAACATCATCATCTTTGAAGACTGTAGGAACCAGTGGTCAATGTCCCGGCCCCTACTTGGCTTGATACTACTTAATGAAAAGGTAAGAGAGCCAGCTCCCTGCTGCCCAGAGCCAAAAGCATGGGTAGACACGTTTGACTATCATTTTCCAGGGCACTGTGAGAAACGTTACAGGAACATCGTATGACGGTGAAGCAGAGGGAAAACGGTCCGTTTTCTGAGCCTGTACTGTTCATGCCCTGAGCAGCACATAATTACTGAACTGTTAGAAGTCAGCATGTGTGGCAGTTCAGAGAAAGGATGAGGAAGTGTTACCAAGAGAGAATATACCTGGAGAACAGACCACCGATAGCCTAAATTCTAGTTCCAGCTCCACCACAAACATAAGGAAGTCTAGAGATTCCTATAAAAGAACCTGGATCAGGGGCACCTGGCTGGCTCAGCTGGTAGAGCATGAGACTCTTGATCTCGGGGTTGTGGGTTCAGGCCCCACACTGGGTATAGAGGTTACTTAAAAATAAAATCCTTAAAGAAAAAAAAATAGAACCTAGATCAGATGACCCTTAGAGTGTTAACAAATTTAAAACTCTGATTTTTAAGTAAGATAAAGACATATTATCTTGCAAATACTTACTTGAATAAAAAAATGTACCCCATTTTGGTAGATAATTCTATGTCTTAGAGAACATCCCTTCAGCCCTGCAGATAAGGGAGGGCTAATCCCTATCTCCTCTCCTTACCCTATCTCACTCCTTGCCCCGCAGTATTTTTCTGACCTAAGGAACAGTATCGTGAACAGCCAGCCACCAGAGAAACAGCAGGCTATGCATCTGTGTTTCGAAAACCTGATGGAAGGCATCGAGCGAAATCTTCTTACGAAAAACAGAGACAGGTAAGTGTAGAGGGCCCTGCGGAGAAGTCCTAGGCAATTTCTCAAGTCACAGAAACAGGAGACTCCTTAAGAGTTTTTTAGAGACCATCTTAAAGCAGTGCTGTCCAGTAGAAAAGCAGGCCGTGTACGTAACTTTGAACTTTTTAGTAGCCAGATTAAAAAAAGGTAAAAAGAAATAGACAAAATTCATTTTAATACATTGTACTTAACGTATGCAGATTATCATGTCAATGTGTAATCCATATTTAAAAATGCAGAATTTTAACATTCTTTTTATTGTACTAAGTCTTCAAGATCCTGTGTATTGTACAGTTACCAGGGCATCTCAAGTCAGATACTAAATATTCATTTGAAATACTTGATTTGTATTAAGACTTCCTGAAATTTACAATTGACAAAGTAGATGACCATATTCAGGTATACCAGACATACTTAGAAGTTGTCTGGTTGTCAACTGAGTATCAGGCTTTTCCGAATTAATGTTTAAATTGTATTTAATTTTAATTAATTTGAAAAATGGTATTTTAATTTAAAATTAATTAAGGTACAATCGGGGAACTGAATTTTAACTTTCATCTAATTTGCTTCAGTTCTTCAGTTGCACTGGGCACATTTCAAGTGCCCAGCAGCCCTGTGCGGTGAGTGGCTACTATTATTGGACAGCACAGAGCTATCCCACAGGTCTCAGCATTAAGCATTGAGACAGCCTCATTCTCTTCATCCCCTCACTTTGGAAGGGTTTCTTCCCACCTCTGTCAGATTCCTTTTGTGCTGCCATGAGCCCAAGGTGGCCCGCAAAGGCCCGATTTGACCAAATCTCAAGGTCTGCCACAATGTTGTCAGGTTGAAAGGGTTGCAAAACTAACCCAGCTCTCCCTTAAGGTCTGAAGACTGAGGTTAACCGACCTTAGAACAGATTCATGTGTTCTGCCTCTCAGTAGCCTCTACCCTGCCAGAAATGTTTTAGGCCAAGACCTTTCCCCTCTGCCCTCCTCCCCCAACCTACATGCATCCCCTCTGCAGGTTCACCCAGAACCTGTCGGCATTCCGTCGAGAAGTCAACGACTCGATGAAGAATTCCACTTACGGCGTGAATAGCAATGATATGATGAGCTGACACCCCCTTGGACTCTACCTGTACAGAGCAGCGCCCCTTTGGTCTGGCCCAGAGGGGCAAATAATTACAAGGGAGAGGGCCTGGCTGACCCTGGCTCGCTCCTCCAGGGGTGTGGGGAAAATGGCAGAGTCAACTGGCTACTTCCCCAGGGAATAGGGGTGTGAGTGCACTCACTAGGGGGCAGGGCACTGCTGGTTCCTGGGGGGTTGGGTGGGAAGGGTGGTGGGAGGAGATAGAGACACAAATGTGTGAGACTCCAGCCCCTCCTCCTGGGGCCACCCCAGGGGGCGGGGGGAGGACCCCCAGTGTCCTGCCACAACCTGCCTTGTATAAACATGTACATTTTTTCATAACATTTTGAACAAGGTTTATATTGACTCAAGTTTAAAAACAAAAAGTGTGACTGAAAAATTTTTACAGAGTCTAGTGCACCAATGCTGATGTGAGGGGTTGTGTATGCGAGTGAGGAAAAAATGTGTATTCTGGTGGCCTGAAGCTTTACTGGACGAGGATGTATGAACATGCAGAGATATATTTAGTGACACAGTGTAGAGAGGCAAAAAAAAAAAAAAAAAGTAAAAATTCCAAATGTATATTTTTTCTTATTGCCCTTTCCTTGCCCCCCAAATTATCACTTCCTGTTACTGTATTACCCTTGTTATTAGGAACTCTAAGCCATGTGGAGCACCATCCTTCCCCTTCAACCATAGATGCTGCCCTAGGTCCCTTGGCCTCTTGCAGTGACAGACAACTCCAGCTGAAAGTGTTTGGTGTTCTTAGCTTCATCCTTTTTCCCACTTCGCTTATCCTCATCCTCAGACAGATGCCTCTTGCTTTTACAAGTCGGATGTAACTCTATGATTTAGGGTTCTCGGTCTCTGTAAAGGTAGAGACCAGAGAGAAGGAATTGAGCCAGTGGCTCTCCTGGTGAGCGATTTGGATGAGTCCACCAGAGGCCCAGTTGCGTGGCCAATAACTCTGAGTCTTCCCCAGCCCTTGAGGCAGTGTGTGTGGATGCGTGCGTGGATATTTATATATGTACCCTGCACTCGTGAATGTGTGAACTGGAGGAAGTTACTACAGTGGGGGGGTTCTTAATAACAAGGTCTGCCTAGCATGAAGTATTTAACAGTCTCCCACCCCTTTAAAAATATACATTTTTATAAAATGAAAACCATAATAAATGTTTTGAATATTAAAAAAATTAACCTACAGAAGAAAATTAATGGAGAAAGCTATTTGCCTTGTACTTTTTCCACAATTGCTGCTGCTAGTTGTACGCATCTCTAGTTCAGCTCTTGCCCATGGGACACTCATCAATTAGGTTTTATCTTTATTTCTTTCCTCTGCCCCCCAAAACAAGCCTGTTAATTTTTTTTTCCTTCTCCTCTGGCGACTGTGTGGTGAATCCTTTCTGGCGTGATCAGGTTGCGGATAGACTTGTAAGGGTGTTTGCTGCATACAGTGTAAGCATTGTGACCGCCAATAAACTTCAATGGTTTCTACTGACCTGGCTTCAGCGATCAAGTCTAGTGTGTCTACAGGGACATGTCTCACTCAAAACACACAAACATGTTTGGAACATGCATTCGTAAAAGCCAGTGGATGACAGGTGCCTCTCACCCTTGTAAAATTAGCTTCTCATTCAACTAAGTCTAACTCGATTTCTTTTAAAAATATGATTGTTTTAGTTGAGACAAATCTATACAGATAGATACAGATACAATGCTGCTGTCCACAGCTATAAAGGTGAAGCCACGTTATCTCTTCTAGGTAATAACATGGCAACCAGCAGAGAAGCAATAACTACAGAAAGCCCAGTTTTGTTAATGTTCTTTTTAAGATTTATTTATTTAAGAGAGAGCACACAGGTGAGCAGGGGGAGGGGCAGAAGAAGAGGGGGATAAGAGACTCCCCACTGAGCGGGGAGTGCAATGTGGGGCTCAATCCCAGGAGCCTGAGATCATGAACTAAGCCAAAATCAAAAGTCTGATGCTCAAATGACCGAGCCACCCAGGTGCCCCTTTGTTAATTTTCTGACCTCTGCTCCTCTTATGGGGTTTGCTTCATTCATTAGACCTTGACAAGTTCGTGGATGAGTTTTTTCCCTATACTACTTTGCAGGCCTCATGGGCCAGAATTACCAAATGAAGAACACTATAGTGAATGAGGACTATTTCTCATCCCCATACTATGTGGTACCTAGATATGAGAACTCAATTGCCAGGAACATTGTATCTGTATCTGTACCTTGATGTAGATTTATATCCAATAAATCACAGACCCTAGAGTGCTACTTCAAAAAAAAAAAAAGATTGATTTATTCACCTTAGAGTGTGTGTGAGTTCGGGGGAGGGGCAGAGGGAGAAAACTTTCTAGCAGACTCCTTGCTGAACTCCCTTGAGATCACAACCTGAGCCAAAACCAAGAGTCAACGCTGAACCTACTGAGCTACGGAGGGGGAGGGGCCCCCTAGAGTGCCACTCTTGTCCACCTTATGTAAATATCCTGCTACCTTTCTTTGCTGTTTCAGTGTTCCGGGGACTGTCTTGGGCCTAAGTTCTTTTAAAGGCAAAAATTTGTATTCTCAGGGCTGGAAGGCAAATAGAGTTGATTCATCTTAGCCAAGTCTGTCTCTAAGCCTAAGAGAAAGATAAAATGGTCAGGCTTTATTAATATGCAAAGCAGTCTAGTCATGTGCCCCAGTGACCTGGAATTCTAATTCGGTAGTAAATAAGATAAAAAACAACTTCTCACAGGTACTTGACAAAGAACCCCCTCCTCCCCAACTATCTTGAGATGCTGCTTGATCAGCAGAACCCCAGACCCCTCCTTTGCCTTCCACAAAAACAATTTCAGAGGCAAGAAACTCACCGTAGATGGTGGTCTCCTCTTTGCAGTCCCAAGTGCAGCCCAGTCCAGACAAACACCATAGTTAAAATATTCCACAACCACATCAAACTTTTTAATCAGTGAAGCTGTTCCTTTCTTAGCAGTTAAAAGAGGAGGCACCCAAAAAACAGCCAAGTAGGAAAATTTTTTCTGGTCAAGTTACCAGCCATTTAACATGATCCATCCTTTAAAAAGCCAGTTATCTTTAAACATTGGTTTCCCCCAAGGAGTCATGAGGAGGCTTTATTCAGTTAAAACATAAGTTTATTAGTTTCTAGGCTATCCTGAGTAGCTATAGTAGTTATAGTAGTTAAGTATCTTTAGACAGTGTTTCGTGACACAGACTGTACCTTATGTTGGCAAAACACCTAAAGTCTTTGTGGCAGATGCCTAAGTTGTATTATGTATGTATGTGGAGGTTTTTTTGTTGACTCTGCCCAAATAAGGGTTATTTATCCCCACTAAAGTATAAATCAGAGGAAGAATTATTTGGCCCGGGGTCAAATTTTTACATTTTTAGATTTTAAGAAGTAATGACTTTCACCCAATTGTTAATTTTCTAGTGACAAGTGACAACCTGCTAAAAAATAAGAGGTTTATATTCTGCAAACATGAACGTATTAAGAACTTGGGGTTTTTTTCCTCCCGAGTGGAAAAATGTTTTAGCACCTTATGAAATTTCAACCACGTGCAGACACAGACCACCTTCCAAAAATATTCACGCTCAGGAGGTGACAGGAATTGAGTGTAGAGAGCCAAAGCACCTCTGTATCCTGTTTGCCACCAGCCAGCCCTTCCCCCACCCAAGATTTTTGGCTAGATCTACAAACACATCTAAGTTGCCTTCTAATTAGCTGCCAAAGTGCCAAAGCAAAAAAGGAAAGCAAATTACAGGGAACCCGCAAAAGCCATAAATCTAATAAGGCCTTGAAAAATGTAAATCGTTGTAACTTTTAAAGCCCTACTTTAGATATTTCAAAAAAATAAATTTGAAAGTTTAAAAATGTACATACCAACAATAACTAATACACAACTGCCAATTTAAGTGCTAGGTAATGTCTTAGAATTCTTGCCTCTGTAGCTTGTCTCCTGGGTCCTTTACATATATCTTGTGGTTTTTTAGATACCCTGGAATTCACTGGCCAGCCACTTGGTTGTATTTCAGGAGTAGTGGGTCAACTAAATAAATCACCTGCCAGACAGTGGGACATCAGACGAGCAGAATGGAGGATGGGATCAAGCTTAGAATATTATCCCCCTTCCCCAGAAAACCCTTATGGTTGTCAGGGCGGCCAGACTGCTGCTGTCTCTTCATTCATCAAATACTTAGAATCCACTTCCGGACAAATACCTTTTTCATGGTTAGCAACAGAAAAGGAAATTCAAAAGCAAAAAACATGGCAGGGCAAATTCATTACCACTCTGCAGCATAAGATCCCTCAACAGTACAAACTGACTCCAAAACATAGTTAACAGTACTTAGCATACTTACACAAGCACCATACACAATTATATTTTTAACTGTTTGATAATCATGACTTCGTAATAGATTTAAGCATACAGTATCACCTAATAGGCCAAACCATCCCATTATCAGTTACAAAGGAATAAAGAGTGACAAGTGGGGAACCTCCTAATCCCTGCTGCTGGGTAACGAAGTCCAATCATGTCTGGATTCAAGGTTGGAGGACAATTAAACTCGGGGAAAAAAACATTGACTGTCCTTATGTGAAGCTCAGAGGGACCACTATACATAGAGTCTGATACGGTAAAAGGGTGGGCGAATTTAAGGTAGTATTCCCGAAATCAGAAAACCAAGCTTTCCTCACCTCTTAAAGACCGACTATACTGTGCAATGAAGGTAAACCAAACCCTAGAAGGTGAACTAACTCAACTGGAAAATCAATGAAATGAAACCACCTTTTAAGAGAATAGCAGACCATTATCGTTTCTATTTATCAGAAAGCCCATGCCCCACCCTTTTAACACCTGGCATGCGGGGGCAGGTGCCACAAGGCAAATCAAGTTACCAACTTTGCCCACCAGACCACAAACGCTGCAGCAGAGCCCTTCCATTCAACTAAACATCCGCCACTGCCATCTCTGCCTCCACATCCTACCTCGTGCCTCTTCCCCGTCTGCACAACCGTCTCTTCTCAGTCTAGATTTCCATGCCCTTTGCCCACCTACCCTTTTCAAGACCCAAAATAGAACCCCATTCCCTCCCTGAAGTCGCTCCTAGCCTATTCGGGTTTATTCGAGATATTCCTAATCCTTACTCTCCCCGCCTCAGCAGCCAAAATGTGCTCCTTACGAGCGGGGACCAAATGGTAAGGGGGCCGTGGAGAGTAAGCAGTTGGACTACTCTGGGTGAAGCCGCAGCAGACAGGGCCCCCGGTGTGGGCGAGCTAAACTCAATCGTTGTCACAAGCCTCTAATGAAAGGAAAAGAGCAGAAGCTGCTGACGACTCCCTGATGTAGCGAAGGAAAAAGGTAAAGACTTCACTCCGGACCCCACACTTGCACCCCAACGAACCGCCGCGCCCCGGAAGAGGTTTCACGCGTTCCTTCCGTCCCCGTCGCGTCTGCGCACATAGGCCCTCTCTCCCGGCGCGCCTTCTCGGCGCCCTCAGTCGTCCCGCCTCCGCCGCCCCGTGCAAGCGCAGTCGTGACTCCTAAGTTGTCGAGCCTTTGGCGTCGGGGTTGGAGGGGTCGTTCTTGGGGAAGGTGAAGATGGGCTACTGCGGCCCCTGGACTCCCACCTGGCCGTGTGCCCGGTAGGGGTTCGAGTTCACGCGTACTTGACCTCACAGCCACTATCCGCGGTAATAACCATCGAGGACTTGGTCCCTGGGTGGGAAAGACTGAAAAGGATGATCTTTGTCGGCTCAGTATACTCTGGGAGCGCGAAAGAGGGCCTCCCTCCGTCCCCCAAGTCGAACCCTGGCAGAACGAGTCATTCGGAAGAAGGCAGGAAAGAACACGCAGCAGTGCAAAAACACCGGAGCATGAAACCTTGTACCTTCCTAGAAGTGGCAAAAATAGCACGGCTAGAGGGAAAAGCGTAGCCCTATACCTGTCTGGTTGAGGGTGGGGCACAAGAGGTTGGGATTTGATCCTAAAAGCCTCAAGTTTCCAGAGGCTACATTGTAAATCAGGCTAGTGACCAATCTTTGTTGAACCTACCAGCTAGGAGGTAATGAGGACTTGAACGAACACAGGGATTGTTGGGTGAGAGTTGAGAAAGATTGGGGAGGTAGGGGTGGAGGTCGGAATCAACAGATTTTGCTGGATATGAAGAGTAAAGGATAGGGGATTCTGACAGGCTTCCCAGGTTCTAGAATGGGGCAGTGGCTGAGTCAAGGCAGAGGAAGCATGAACCAGAATGGGATGAGTGCAGAGCTCTTGGTGAGCCTAAATGGAACTCTGATCTAAGGAGACTTCCCTGCTCTTGGACGAAACATCAGAAAACGAGGGGGAACAGTTCCCAGTTATTTTATAGAACAAACATGTTCCCGATACCAAAACCAGACAAAGACATTAAAAGAAAAAAAACAAACAAAAAAACAAAAAAACCCTTAGGCTAATACACCTCATAAATGCAAAAAAAAAAATCTTAAAATATAAGCAAATCAAATCCAGGAATATATGAAAAGGATAATACATCCTGACCAAGTGGGATTGATCCTAGGAATGCAAGGTTGGTTTAAAACATTCAGAAAACCAATAAATTTAATTAGCCGTGTGAACAAATGAAAGACAAAAAGCTGATCATTTCAGTAGATATAGAAAAAGCACATGACAAGATTCAATACACGTGAAAATTCTCAGCAAAGTAGGAATAGAAAAAAACATTCTTTACCTATTAAAAGGCATCTACAAAAAGCCTACCACCAACAGAATGTAATGGTGAAAGACTGAATGTTTTCCTTAAAATCAAGAGCAAAGGAAGGGTACCTCCCTTTCCACCTCAATTTAATATTGTACTTGAGATCCTAATCAGAGCACATGGGCACTTAATTAATTAACTAATGGTGCACAGATCAAAAAGAAGTGAAACTATTCATAGATGTCATGATTTGGGACTCAGAAAGCTACTGAAACTAGTAAGTGAATTTAACAAAATCACAGAATACAAGGTCAGTATAAAAAACCAACTGTATTTCTATATACTAAAAATAAGCTATTAAAAGATGAAATTTCAAAATATATACTATTTGTTCTAGCATCCAAAAAACATGAAATACATAAGAATAAATTTAACAAGATATGTGCCAAACTTGTACACTAAAATCTATAAAACATTGCAGAGCACAATCTTGTAATGTAAACAGATGGAAAGATCATAACATGTTCATGGTTTGGATGACTCAAAATTGTGATGTCATTTCTCCCTAAATTAAACTATGCATTCAACAAAATCCCAATAAAAATCCCAGAAAGTGTTTTTGTAGAAACTAGCAAGCTGATTCTAAAATTTATTTGAAAATGCAAAAAATCTAGAATAGCCAAAACATTTTTGAAATAGAACAAAGTTGGAGAGCTCACCTACCTGATTTCAAGATACACTGTAATGCTACAATAATCAGTACCGTAGTGTTGGCACTAGGGCAGACATCGATGAGACAGAAAAAAGTCCAGAAATAGACCAACATGAACATGCTAAATTGATTCTCAACAAGCATGCCAAGGTATTTCAATAGAGAAAGGGTAGTCTTTTCCAAAAATGGTGCTGGAGGAACTGGAGATCCATTTGAAAGAAAAAAAGAAATGAACCTTGACCCTTACCTAACACCACACACAAAAATTAACTTCAAATGGGGACGCCTGGGTGGCACAGCGGTTAAGCGTCTGCCTTCGGCTCAGGGCGTGATCCCGGCGTTCTGGGATCGAGCCCCACATCAGGCTCTTCTGCTATGAGCCTGCTTCTTCCTCTCCCACTTCCCCTGCTTGTGTTCCCTCTCTCGCTGGCTGTCTCTATCTCTGTCAAATAAATAAAATCTTTAAAAAAAAAATTAACTTCAAATGGATCACAGATGTAAAAGTAAAAGTTCAAACTAGAAGACTTCAAGAATAAAACTTAGGAGAAATCTTTCATGACCTTGTGTTAAAGATTTCTTTGAACACCAAACCCATGTTCCATGAAAGGAAAAAAATGTATTGGACCTCATCAAATTTTAAAATGTCTGCTCTTCAAAAGATGCCATTTTAAAAAATGAAAAGACAAGCCACAGGCGGGAATAAAAAATCTTTGTAATGCATATACAGACACAACACAGGTATCCAAAGTGTATAAAGAATTCCTACAATTCAGTAAGAATAACCCAAAATAGCCCAATTTAAAAATGGACAAAGTATTTAAACAGGTACTTTGCAAAAGTGATACATAAGTGACCAATTAACACTTGAAAAGATGCTCAACATCACTTATCATCGAACAAATACAAATAAACACAGGAGATGTCACTCTATACACCCACTGGAATGGCTAAAATTAAGAAGATTGACGATGCCAAGTGTTGAAGATGTATGGCCACTGGAATTTTCATACATTGCTGATAGAAATGCAAAATGGGGGATGCCTGAGTAGCGCAGTAGTTAGGCGTCTGCCTTCGGCTCAGGGCGTGATCCTGGCGTTCGGGGATCGAGTCCCACATCGAGTCCCACATCGGGCTCCTCTGCTGGGATCCTGCTTCTTCCTCTCCCACTCCCCCTGCTTGTGTTCCCTCTCTTGCTGGCTGGCTATCTCTGTCAAATAAATAAATAAATAATCTTTAAAAAAAAAAAGAAATGCAAAATGGTACAGGAATTCGGAAAGAGGTTTTACAGTTTCACATAGAGTTTAATATATGCTTACAAAATGATCCAGCAATTTCACTGGTAGGCATTTATCAAAGAAAAACTAAAACATATGTCCATGCAAAGACTTGCCCTCTAATGCTCATGGCATTTTTATTCATAATACATGTCTAAAACTGAAAACTACCCAAATACCCACCAAAGGGTGTATCAATCAGGGACGTATCACAAGGGACTGGCTCACGCAGTTATGGGGGCTAGCCACAAGTCTGAAACCCACAGGACAGGTCATCAGGGAAAGCAAACTGAAAGGTCTCTGGCAGGAGCTGAAGCTGCAATCCACAGGCAGAACTTTTCCAGGGAAACCTCAGTTCTGCTCCTAAGGCCTTTCAACTGATTGGATCAAGCCCACCCACATTACTGAGAGTAATCTTTATATAAAGGCAGCTGATTATTGGTGTTAATCACCTCTACAAAATGCCTTCACAGCCACATCTTCATTAGTGTTTGATTGAATAAGTGGGTATGATAGTCAAGTTGACACATAAAACTGACCAGCAGGTGACTGGGTATACAAATTGCGGAACAAACTACTGATAGAAGTAACGCTATGGATAAATAAGTCTCAAACACATTTTGTTCAACAAAAGAGGGCAGACGAAAAGACCCTATAGGATTCTACTCATTTGAAATTCTAGAACGGTCAATAATGATCCGGTGTCAGAAGGTAAGTGTTTGCCTGATGCCAGTTAGACTTTAGGGTGAGGATATTGACTGCAAAGGGAAACAAGAAATTTGGGAGAGTGGTGGAAATTAAACTGGACTGTGGTGGTGGCTACCCAGCTATATACATTTGTCAAAATTCATCAAATTATGCACTTATAAATAAGATTTTGTTTTTATAAGTAATCTCTACAGCCAATGTGGGGCTTGAAACTACAACCCCGAGGTCAAGAATCATTTGCTCCACTGACTGAGCCAGCCAGGCACCCGAAATTACACACTTTAAATGAGTGCATTTGTGTACATAAATTATTTCTCAATAAAGTTGATGTGTTGGGGGGGGCTGATTCCTGCACAGCAGAAGCTCCAATCAAGGTTCCAGAGAGATACATCCAGTTCCTACAGCACCATTTTTGGAAAGACTATCTGGTCCCTATTGAATTACCTTGGCACTTTTGTTGAAAAGCATTGAAACTTATAAGTAGGTGAGAAGTTTCCTGGATGGGAGTGAAGGATAAAAATGCAATCAGATCAACTATACTTCATTTAAGAAAGAAAAGAAAGCGAAAGGAGAGAAGAAGAAAGAATAAAGAAAAGAAGGAAAGAAGGGAGGGAGGGAGGAAGGAGAGACAAAGGGAAGGAAGGAAGGGGAAAAGGAAAGAGAGGAAGGGAAGTGGGGAAAAGGGAGGGAGGGAAAGAAAAGAATTTAATCAGAGATCCCTGGTTATTTCTGACTCCCAGAGATGTCAACTGAGCGGGACAGAGGGGGATGTGGTCAGCAGGAAAGCCTCTTCACTACCCCCACCCTGCTCAAACATTTAAGCGCTGCCATGTGCCCTGTGAACTGCTGTCTGTTCCGTGACTGGTCCTCATAAAGTGGGTCCCACGGTGTATTCCACACCAGCTGTCACAGCAGCCTCTCTGGTGACCAAAGTCATCCCCACCCCTTCCTGGCCATGGGAGAAATCACCCTTCTGGAAACAGGGCTCTTCTCTGGGGACCGGCCCTCCTGGCCTTGGAAAAGGCCCACACCTAGGCGGTAGAGAAAGGGCAGGGAGGAGGGCGCCCACAGGAAAAGCCTTAATGCTGCTTCCCGTGGGGTGGCGAAGCAAGTCTAAGCCAGGCGGTCCCGCCCGGCCGGCCTTGGTGAATCCCCAGTGGTCATGAAGCTGGTTCTCCCGGTGGTCCTGGTGGTCCCCGGTGGTCCCGGTGGTGGTCCTGGACCAGCGGCAAGCCGCTTCACCTGGGAGCCTGTTAGAAATGCAAATTTCTAACGCTTTAACAAGCCGCGCAGGTGCGCCTAGGCAGGGCGAGGAGGAAGGGACTGGAGAGCGGATGGGGAAAGAAGGGCCTCTCCTTTAAGACTGAGTCGACGGCCCCCTGCTGCCCCTTCGCGAGCCTCCTAACAGCCTGCAGTGGGCGACGGCGCTCAGGTGGTGCTGGGAGGAGGCCGGAGTGAGGGAGGCGGCGGCGGGCTGGCGAGAGGGCCCGGCGCAGGGGAAGGACAGCTGGGACCACGACGGTACCGACGGGCCCTGCGGGGCCCCCGAAGTGCCCGCCGGGCGGCTCCCATTACCTTTCCAGCCCGGGCGACCCAAGAGTCGAGCGCCCCACGCCGCCGGCCCCGGGCTGCGCGGCTGTGCCAGCCAGAGGCTTGGAATCGGGGCGCCGGGGGGCGGCGGGGCGGGATGCGGGTGGCCGCGCTGGGCGCCCGGCGAGCGGGGGCGACGGGCCGGGCCTCGGCTCACCGCGGGCGCCCATTCCACACAGCCGCCGGCACCCGGGCTCCCGCGCGCAACGGCATGAACCTCAGCAGCACGAGCAGCGCGGCCGAGAAAGCGCCCAGGGCCATGCTCTGGGGTGAGTGAGGGCCCGGCGGCTCCCGAGCCCGGGGGCGGGGGGGGGATGGGGGAGAAACGGGGAGCCCCTCCCTTGAGCCGGCCCGGCCCCCTCGCTCCTCTCCCTTCGCAGGCTGTGAGCTAAACCAAGAGAAGCGGACATGGACGGTCAAAGCCCAGCAGGAGGGGAAGCAGGACTGTAAGCTGTTGCTCAGTACGGTGGGTGCCTCCCCCCAGGAAGGGTAGTCAAATGCACAACTGCGGAGGGGCGGGGGCCGCTCTGGTTCCAGAAGGTGGAACCAGGGTTTCCCTCCGCTCCCTCCGGTGATGAGGTGGCCTGTCTTCAACCACTCTCAGATTTGCTTGGGGGAGAAAGCCAAAGAAGAGGTGAACCTCGTGGAAATTCTGCCCCCAGCCAGCCAGGAAGACAAGAAGACCAAGCCCATCACCATTGCTTCCCTTCGGGCCTCTGTGCTACCCATGGTGAGACTTTCCCCACAGGCTTAGGGAGACTGCCTGCCCTGGGCGCTAGGAGGCACTGCTCAGGCCTCACCCTCTGGGTGGGGATGGACAGACACAAAGTGGGGATACAGTCGTTCTGCAGTAGGGCGGTCCTGCCAGAGGCCGTAGAGCCCATGACCGAGAGCCCTGAACTTAGGAAGCAGAGAGCCCCATTTCCATCCTAGCCCACCCTTTCCTAGCGGTGTGACCTTGGGCAAGTTAACCACTCTTCAAAATCATGTTTTTAAACGTTTTAATGCTGGTGACAGGACGCTGTTGATGACTTCCATACTGATTGTGTATCCAGAAATTCTTATTTCTAATAATTATCCTGAGTTCTCTGTGCAAATCATCATTGTTAATGGCAGTTTTTGTGTCTTTTTAATCCAACTACACTGTCTAGGACCTCCAGTATAATACTGGGTAAGATTATAACAGCAAATGTCCTGGTTTCATTCTTGATCTATATGTGTATTTTTATAGACTATTTATTTGAGAGTGAGCGAGGGCATGTGAGCGTGGTGGGGAGGGAGAGAGTCTTAAGCCAACTCGGTGCTGAGCACACGGCTGTATCTCCTGACCCTGAGATCATGACCTGAGCTGAAACCAAGAGTCAGCCACTTAACTGACTGAGCCACCCAGGAGCCAGTATATGTATATTTTTAAAGGAATGCTTCTAAGGTTTCTTCATTAAGTATGACATGTTTGGTAGACATGCTTTTTCAGGTCAAGGAAGCCCCTATCTAGTCCTGCTCTGCCTTTTAAAATTGGGATTTCTTCATTTTATTTATTTTTTTCTTTTTTTAAGGATTTCTTCATTTTAATCATAAATGGTTAGCAAATGCTTTTCTATTCAGGTAATCATAGGTTCTTTCTTTAACCTGTTAATGTGGTAAGTTATATTTATAGAGTACTATTCAGCCAACTCTGCATTCCTAGGATAAACACTACTTGATCATACTATAAATTTCTAGATTTCCTTTGCTAATATATTAAAAAAAATTTTTAAGATTTTATTTATTTGACAGAGACACAGCAAGAGAGGGAACACAAGCAGGGGGAGTGGGTAGAGGGAGAGGCAGACTCCCCGCTGAGCAGGGAGCCGATGCGGGGCTCGATCCCAGGACTCTGGGATCATGACCTGAGCTGAAGGCAGATGCTTAACGACTGAGCCACCCAGGCGCCCCATATTAAAACTTCTTTAAAAAACTTGCATACTCATAAGTGAAGTTGACCCATAAACTCCTTATCTTATTTGGGTGTCAAGGCATAGTAGCCTCGTGAACGGGGGGATGGAGTGTTCTCTCCTTCTATGTGGTGGAACAGTGAAGGTAAGACAAATATCATCGGTCCCTGAAGATCTGGGAGGCCCATCTGTAAAACTGCCCTCAAACTCTTTTTTCCCCTCTACCTATGAGATTTCCCTAGATCTCATTCATTGCCAGAGTTTTAAAGACCACCTATACAAATGAAGACTCTGATATTTATTGCTGTAAACCCACTCTCTCTTTCATGCTCCAGATTCTCTGTGCAACTCAATATACCTAAGAGATAACCCATACTTCACAAATCCAAATCCTTGATTTTTATCAGTGATCTCTTCCCCTATCCCCAGACCTGATCCTCTCCCAGGACATAATTGCTCTTCCAGTTAATCAGGACAAAAACTTCCTCCTCTAACACCACACATCACCAGCAAATCCTGTTGGTTCTACCTTCAAACATATGCCGACCACCTCTCACCACCTCGCTGGTCCAGGTGACCATTACCTCTTGCTCAGTTTTATTGCAGGGCCTCCTACCTGGCCTACCTACCTCCACCCTTGGTTCCTTATAGTCTGTTCCAGGGTTCAACAAACTGCAGAATTAAACTCAGCCCACTGCCTGTTTTTATAAATAAAGTATTATTGAAACACAGCCACATGTCTCCATTTATGTATTATTCATGCCTATATTCACTTGGTAACAGCAGAAACGAGTAGTCTCCACAGAGACCATATGGTTCACAAGCCTAAAATATTTACCAAATATCTACAGAAAAAATTTCCCCAATCCCTATCTATTCTATGCACAGCTGCCAGAAGGATCCTTTTAATTTTTTAAAATATTTTTAAAGTAATCTCTACACCCAACGTGAGGCTCGAACTAACAACCCCGAGATCAAGAGTTGTGTGCTCTTCTGACTGAGCCAGCCAGGGGTCCCCAGAAGGATCCTTTTAAACAAAAGTCAGACCACATTGCTTCTCTATTACAACACTTGGGTCAGTGCCTTCCCATTTCAATTCGAATGAAATCCAAGATCTTTTTCGTTCTGGCCTGCAGAAACCTCTCTTAATCTCAACCTTTGCTACTCTCCCCTCCTTAACCCTGCTCAAACCACACTGGCTTTCTTGACTGTACCTTGAAAATTCCAAACATACCCTCTCCTAGGAGTCTTGCATTTACTGTTCCCGTGCAAAGGACACACTTGCCCCCCACTTCAATTCAATTTTTGTTCAGATGTCCTCTCACTGAAGAAGTCTTCCCTGACCACAAACAGCTCCCCCTCTTCCTACCCTTCCATCATCCCTTTTTCCCCCATGGGACCCATCACTGGCTCAGTCTTCATTTGTGTCTTGTCTTTCTCCCCAGCCAGGATCTAAGCTCCAAGAGAGCGTGGACTCTGCCTGGTTCGTTTACTGCCTTCACCATAATGCCTATATAATAGTGCCTGGTATATTGTGGAAACCCAACATATAATGAATGAGTGAGTAAGGAAGCGAACAGACTATGTGGGACTGCTTTGATTTTAAACTGTTGTCATTTATTTAATAGTTTAGGGTCTCAATGTTTCCATTTCTTTGAGTCAGTTTTTCTATCGCAGTACTTTCTTTTTATTGCCAAACGATATCCATTGTATGGACATACCACATTTCAGTTATCCATTCAGCAGTTGATGGAATTTGTTTTATTTCTACTTTTTGGCTGTTATGAATGCTTTTGTGAACATTCATGTACAAATTTTTGTATGAACATATGTTTTCATTTCTCTTGAGCGTATACCTGGGGCTACAGTTGCTAGGTCATATGGCTGTTGTACATATATAACATTTTGAGGAACTGCCAGATTGTTTTCCAAAGTAGTCACACCATTTCACAATCTCACCAACAATGTGTGAGGATTCTGATTTTCCCGCATCCTCTCAATGCTTGTTATTGTCTGTAATTTTGGTTAGTCATTTTATTGGGTATGAATTGGCAGTCAATGTGGTTATTTTTTTAAGATTTTATTTATTTCTTTATTTGAGAGAGAGAGCAGGGGAAGGAGCAGAGGGAGAGGGACAAGCAGACTCCACACTGAGCACGGAGCCCGACATAGGGCTTGATCCCAGGACCCCAAAATGATGACCTGAGCTGAAAGCAAGAGTCAGACGCTTGATCAACTGAGCCACCCAGGTGCCTCCAAAGTGGTTTTGATTTGCTTTACCTAATGACCAATGATGTTGAGCCTCTCTTCATGTCTTTATTGGTCATTTGCATATATATTTTTTAAAGATTTTTTTATTTATTTATGTGACAGAGAGACAGCCAGCGAGAGAGGGAACACAGCAGGGGAGTGGGAGAGGAAGAAGCAGGCTCCCAGCGGAGGAGCCCGATGTGGGACTCGATCCCGGAACACCGGGATCACGCCCTGAGCCGAAGGCAGACGCTTAACGACTGCACTACCCAGGCGCCCCTGCATATATATTTTTTAGAGCATTGTTTACTCAGGTGTTTATTCATTTTTTAAAATTTTATTTGAGCTTGATATTTTAATATTGGTCTTTAAATCATATGAGTTTTTATATACTCTGTATACAAGCCCCTTATTAGATGATTTGCAAACATTTTCTCCCATTTTCTGAGTGGTCTTCTCACTTTCTTGATGATATCATTTGCAGCACAAAAATTTCTAATTTTGATAGTCTAATTTATATGTTTTATCATATGGCTTGTGCTTCTAGTATTGAATCTAAGAAACTGTCACTTAATCCAAGGTCATGAAAATTTGCTCCAATATTTTCTTCTAAGAGTTCTATAGTTTCAGTTCTTATAGTTGAATCTCAGATCCATTCTGAGTTCATTTTTGTATACAGTATAAAGTATGCAAATGGTGGGGCACCTGGGTGGCTCAGTCAGTTAAGTGCCCACTCCTGGTTTCAGCTCAGGTCATGATCTCCAGTTCATGGGGTCAAGTCTGCGTCGGGCTCCAGGCTGAGTGTGGAGTCTGCTTCAGATTCTCGGATCCTTCTGCTCTGCCCCTTCCTGCTCAAGCTTGCTCCTGCATGTGCTCTCGTGCCCTCTTGTGCCCTCTCTCTCTCAAATAAATAAATAAATAAATAAATAAATAAATAAAATCTTTTTTAAAAGTTTTTAAAAATAAAATAAATAAAATCTTGAAAGAAAAGAAGAAGAAGAAAGGAAGGAAGGAAAGAGAGAGAAAGAAAGAGAAAGAAAGAAAGAGAGAAAGAAAGAAAGAAGGAGGGAAGGAGGGAGGGAGGGAGGCGGGTGGGGGGAGCCCCTGGATGGTTCAGTTGCTTAAGCGTCTGCCTTCCACTCAGGTCATGATCCCAGGGTCCTGGGATCGAGCCCCAAGTCAGGCTCCTTGCTCCACAGGGAGCCTGCTTCTCCCTTTCACTCTGCCTGCTGCTCCCTCTGCTTATGCTCACTCTTTCTCTGTTAAATAAATAAATAAAATCTTTAAAAAAAAGAGAGAGAGAGAAAGTATCCAAATGGTGTGTTTAAATTTCATTTTATCGTTCAGTAGTATAGTTATGTAATTGTTTTTTGTATTATCTGACCTTGCTAAACTTGCATATAAATCCTAGCACCTTTTTGTTGATTCCTTAGAATTTGTTATGGGTTTATTCATGTTATCCTTGAATAAAGTAGTTTAACTTCCTGCATTTCTCTTTCATGCCTGCCTTCACTGACGAGGACCTCCCGTATGAATAAAAGTAGTGACAGCAGGTCTGTCCTTGCCTTTTTCCAGTCTTCTACCATTCAGGCAGATGAAGGATTTTTGTCGATGTCCTATATGAGGGTGAGGATGTTCCCTTCTAATTTCCTGAGGTATTTTGTCATGAATGGATGTTGAGTTTTGTCCAAGAATTCTTTTCTGCATCTATTGAGGTTATTTTTTTCCTTTATCCTGTTATGTGGCAAATTACATTTATTGATTTTTACAATTTTATTTCTTCAATTTTTTTAAATTTTGGGTATGCTCCACGCCTAACACCGGCCTCGAACTCACAACCCTAAGATCAAGAGTGGCATACTCTACTGGCAGAGCTAGCCAGGCGCCCCAACACGAATATCCTTTTTTTTTTTAAAGGATTATTGAATCTGCCTTTTTTTTTTAAGATTTTATTTTATTTATTTGACAGAGAGACAGCCAGCGAGAGAGGGAACACAAGGAGGGGGAGTGGGAGAGGAAGAAGCAGGCTCCCAGGGGAGCAGGGAGCCCGATGTGGGGCTCGATCCCAGGACCCCGGTATCACGCCCTGAGCCGAAGGCAGACGCTTAATGACTGAGCCACCCAGGCGCCCCAACACGAATATCCTTAATAAAATATTAGCAAACGGAATCCAGCAATACATAAAATAGTACATTCTTGGGATAACTCCCATTCAATCTTGATGTATTATCTCTTTATGTATTGCTGGATTCCATTTGCTAATATTTTATTAAGGATATTCGTATTTGGGCGCCTGCCCGGCTCCGTCAGTAGAGCATGCCACTCTTGATCTTGGGGTTGTGAGTTCGAGGCCCGTGTTGGGTATAGAAATTGTGTAAAATCTTTAAAATATATATATATTTGTGCCTATATTTATGAGCAACATTGGACTGCAGTTTTCTTGTCATTTCTTGTTTCTGTCTGGTTTTACTATTAGGTAATTCTGGCCTCATAAAATGAGAAGAAAGATATTCTCTTCTGTTTTCTGAAACGGTTCATGTAACTTTGGTATTTTTTTCTTAAATGTTTTGGTAGAACAAATGTGTGAAGCTTTCTGGTTAACTACAACTTAAATTTCTTTAATAGATTTAGGACAATTTGCATTGTTTTTTTCTTATGAGAGCTTTATATCTTTCAAAGAATTTTTCCATTTTGTTCAAGTTGTCAAATTCATTGGCATAGAGTTGTCCATAATATTCCCTCCTTTTCTGTAAAATCTGTAGTAAACTCTATTCTTTTGTTCCTGATAATGGTAATTTGTGTCTTCTCTCTTTTCCTTGTACAGTCTCGATACAGGTTTAATATTTTTATCCATCTTTTCAGGTGCCCACTTTTGGTTTCAAATTTTCTCTATTGTTTACCGACTTCTGTATTTTATTGATCCCTGTTCTTTGTTTCCTTTCTTCTATTTGGGTTTTAATTTGCTCTTCTTCTAGATTTTTGAAGCAGAATCTTACATTATTGATATTTTTTTTTAGACCTTTGGTCTTTTTCTGATACAACCATTTCATGCTATGATTTCCTTCTAAGCACCTTTCTGACTTCATCCCACAAATGTTGATAACTACAGTTTTCATTTTCATTCCATTTAAATTATCATATAGTTTTCTTCTTTAAACCCTGGGGAATTTAGAAATATGTATGTTTTTAAATTTCCAAATAGGAATTTGGTAAGATTCTCTCATTGATTTCTAGTTCTGTCTCATTGTGATCTGAGAAAATACTCTATATGATTTCAGTCCTGGGTTCTGACTTTTATGACCCATAATTTGGCCTAGTTTGGTGAATATTTCCTTAATGCTCAATGAATGTGTGTTCTGTGGTGGGATGTATTTTCTTATTACTGTCAATTATATCAAGTTGGTTGGTAATTTTGTTGGAGTCTTCTGTTTCCTTACTCATTTTCTGTCTACTTGATCTGTTATTGAGAAAGGACTGTTGAAGACTTAACAATAATTGTACTTTTGCCTATTTCTCCTTTCAATTATCCGTTTTTACTTCATGTATTTTGAAGTGATTTTATTAGGCACACACACTTCTAGGATTGCTCTATCTTCTTGATTAATTGATCCCTTTATTATGAACTGTCCCTCTTTATCTGCGGTGAATATTCTGAAGTCTACTTAGCCTGTTTAATACAGTCCGTCTAGCTCCCTTTTGATTAGTGTTTGTGTGCTATATTTTTCCTATTTTTTTAAATTTTGTCATTTTACTTTTAACTTCTGTATCTCTATATAAAGTAGGTTCCCTTTAGGTACCATATAATTGAGTCTTCCTTATTTAGCCCATCTGGTCATCCCTACCTTTTAATTAGAGTATTTGGATTGTTAATATTTAAAATAATTCGCAACAAGGTTGGATTTTAACCTATTGTCTTGCTATCGGCTTTCCTATTTGTCCTGTGTGCCTTTCTTGCTTTTTTTTCCTGGCCTTTTTTGGGTTAGCTAAGTGGTTTTTATGATTATACTTGGATCTCCACTATTGCTTTCTCAGATATACCTCATTATTATTTTTTTAGTGGTTGCTCTAGAATTTGTAGCTGCATCTTTAAATTACAACAGTCTATATTCAAATAATATTATACCACTTAATGAATGATATGAGAATCTTGCTACAGTATACTTCATTTCCCATCCTTTGTGCTATTATTGTAATAACTTTTGTTTCCGCATATGCTCTAAATCCCATACTACATTGTTAATACTTTACTCATGACCCTGAGATCAATGCCTCAGCTGAGATCGAGTCAGATACTTAACCTACTGAGGCATCCAGACATCCCTTAAGTTTTTATTATTTTAGTGACCTCTACAGCCAACATGGAGCTTGAGCTCACGACCCTGAGATCAAGAGCCACGCACTCCTCCGACTGAGCCAGCCAGGCGCCCCTAGACAGTCTATATTTTAAAGAGATTAGAAATTAAAATAAAACATTGTTATGTTTACCATTTCTGTTACTCTTCATTCCTTTGTGTAGAACTCTAGGTTGACTTTTTCCCCTTCAACACTTAATAACATTGCTCCATTGGCCTTCCAGCTTACATAATTTGGAGAAATCTAGTATCCTTGTCTTCATTCCTCTTTATGCAGTGTCTTTTTTCCCCTCTGGCTGCATTAAGATTTTCTCCTTATCACTGGTTTGAACACGTTATAAAATGCCTTGAGGTTCATTGAACTTCTTAAATCTGTGGGTTAATTGTTTTCATCAAATTTAGAAATTTTTTGGCCATTATTCTGCAAATATTTTTTTTCTGCTCCCCACTTCTCTTGTCTCCATTGCAGAGTCCAGATACAAGTTTATAAACTGTGTTCAAACCTACCTACTTTGTCTCCCTGATCTATCAATTACCAAAATTAATGTGTTTAAATTCCCTATTATAATTGTGGATTTTCAGTGGCTTCCTCTTATAATTTTATTATTTGCTTTATATATGTTTATTTTTCAATTGAAAAAATGTTTAGATAATTGTAGATTTACATATACCTGTAAGAAATAAAAGAGATCCCTATATATTTTGCCCAGTTTTCCCCCAAGTAACATTTTGCAAAACTGTAATATAACCTTGAACCGAGGATATTGACATTGATACAATGGAGCCGTCTTGTTCAATACAATTTCATCACCTAAGTTCATATATTTAGCACCAACCAGGGGGTAGGGGGAGACAACAGGGATCCCTCATATTACCCTTTTATAACCATACCCACCTCTCTTCTGCCTCCTGTTGGATCCCTAACCTCTGGCAACCACCAACCTATTCTGCATTTCTAAAATTTTGTTCTAGAAATAGTATCATACGTATGTAACTTTTGGAACAGACTTTTTTTTTTTTTTTTTTGCTCAGCATAACCTGGAGTTTCATCGAAATTGTTGTGCGTATTCTTTTCATTGCTGAGTAGTATTCCATGGTGTCACTGTACCACAGTTCAACCATTCATCTGCGGGAAACCTGAGCTGATTCCACTTTGGGGCTGTTATTAATAAAGCTGCTATGAACATTTGTGTAAAAAACTTTATGTAAGTATAACTTTTCCTTTCTCTGGGATAAATTCCCCAGAGTACAATTGCTGGGTCATATGGTGGTTTCTTGCTTACTTTATTAAAATGCCAAACTGTTTTCTAGAGTGGCTGTACCATTTTACATTTCTACCAGCAGCGCACGAGTGATTGCATTTTCCCGCATCCTCATCAACATTTAATGTTGTCACCATTTCTGTTTTTAGCCATTCTAAAATGTGTGTCTTGATATCTCATGGTGCTTTTAAGTTGAATTTCCCTAATGGCTAATGATGTTGAACATCTTGTCATGTGTCTGTTTGCCATCTGTGTATTCAGCAAAGTGTCTATTCATGTCTTTTGCCCATTTTTTTCTTGGATTGTTTTGTTACTGTTGGGTTTTGCTAATTCTTTGTAGATTCTAGACACTAGTCTTCAGTCAAGCCTATGGTTTGCAAATATTTTCTCCTCAGTCTGTAACTTGCCTTTTTATCCCTTTCCAATGAACTTTCATGGAACAAAAATTTTTAATTTTGCTGAGGCCCATCTTATCAGTTTTCCTTTTATGACTTTTGGTGTTAAGTCTAAGAACTCTTTGCCTGCTCCAAGGTCACAAAGATTTCCTACGTTTTTTTGTCCAAAAGTCTTACAGTTTTGTTTTACATTTAAGTCTATGATATGTTTAGAGGTGATTGTGGTAGAAGTTGTGGGGTTTAGGTCAAGCTTCCTCTCTTTGCCCCTGGACTTGGAACTGCTCTGGCACCGTTCGTTGAACAAGCTGTCCTCCCTCCCTTTGATCAATCAGGCACCTTTGTCAATAACCTATTGCACATGTCTGTGTGGGTCTATTTCTAGGTCTTCTGCTTTATTGATCTTTGTGTCTCTCCTTCCAATACCACACAGTCTTGATACTGCAGCTATAGTCTTATGTATGTTTAGACTATGTTGTTGGTGCATATGATTTACAGAATTATCTTCCTGGTAAACTAACATTAGGTCTTTATCCCTAAAAATGCTTATTGAATTCAAGCTTGCATCATCTGCTATTAATTTGTTTTCCAGTTTTCTCTTAATATCCATTTTCCTTTATTCCTTAGTAATGGAATTCATGACTTTTAGCTGGCCACAGGCTACCTTATGAGAATAGGGCATGGCCATGACGTTCTGGCCAATGGGATGTAAGCAGAAGTGGCAAAGTGTCTTTAAAGAGAGAACATGTGACCATTTTTATCCCTTCCTCCTTCCTGCTGGCTGAAATATGGATGTGATGGCTAGAATGTGAGCAGCCTTCCTGGGCCAGAAGGTGGAAGCCATGTATTAAAGATGGTGGAGTAACACAATAGGAAGAGCCTGGATCCCTGGTGATTGAAGAGTGGTATTCCCACAGCTCACTGTTTATATCCAGATTTAGCTTATGTTACAAGGAAACAAGCTTCTATGTTGCGTAAGCCACTAGCATTGAGTTTTCTGCTGTTTGTTTACAAACCTAATCCTGACAAATACAACTAGCTTCATTTTCGTAAGGATTTTTTTAAGCAGTTTTAGGTATATAATAAAATCGAGAGGAATATACCTCTTACCCCACACATACACAGCCTCTCCCATTGCAAGCATCCCTCACCAGATGGTACAGCTAGCTTCATTTTTGTTTTAAATAGGTATGCTTGCAGTAACAGAGACACAACTACTTGGCCCCAAACACATACAAGAGTCATTTCTGTCTTGGATAGAAGACATCCAGAGATAGGCAGTACAAGGCTGGTAAGATGGCTCCAAGGTCACCAAAGACCCAGTCTTACCTTCTCTTTCTCCTCTCCTTGGTGCAAAGCTTCCATCTTCAAGGTCATCTTACAGTCCAAGAAGGCTGCTGCAGCTCCAGCTCTCACTTCTGCATTTAGGGTAATAGGCAAGAAGAAACGGGGAGACCAAAGAGGCTTTTCTCAATTCTCTGTCTCCCTCTTAAAGAGTCTTCACACAAGCACCACCCACCAAATTCTGCTTACAACTCATTGGTCCAGAAATTAGTAACATGGTCACAGCCAACTGCACAGGAAACTGGGGAATACAGTCTTTGGTGGGTACAGTATTTGAATAATATTCGCACACTGTTATTATGGCAGAAGGTAATGAATGGATATTACATTAGCCATGAGAAGCTTCTGCCACACCTGCTATGTATGCTTCCATATCTTTTCTTCAACATTTCTATGTGCTTATGTTTTAGGCATGTATCTTATAAGCAGTAAGTAGGTACGTTTTATTTTAATCTATCTGGCCAATATAGTCTGTTTATGCTTACTGTGATGCTAATATACTTGGATTTATTTGTACCATGTACTTTGTGATTCTCTATTCCTTGCTTTTTCATGGTTTGTTTTTCTTTTTTCTTCTTCTTCTGTCTTTTATTAGATTAAGGTTTCTTTTCCCCTTTCCTATTGGTTTGGAAGCTGTTGAATCTCATTCTAATTTTTATTAGTTCTTAATTTTTTCACAATCATGCATGATTAGTCTAAAATTAATATTTTATTCCTCCCCCTAAATAACCCAGGGAGATTTTCTAATTACCCTCTTCTTAACTTACCTGTTGTTATCATGCAGCATCTTAGCTTCAGCTTGTTTTAAACACGCTCATTACTAGTCATTACTAGTATGATTTTGTTTTACAGTAATGCTGACTTGGGTTTTTCTTTACTGACCAAGTTGCTTGCTCACCACTGCTGCTCATATCCACTTCTTCCTTCTCCATGTAATTGTCCTATTTTTTTTTTAATTTCTTTAAATTCAATTTAGTTAACATATAGTGTATTATTAGTTTCAGGGGTAGAATTTAGTGATTCATCAGTTGCATATAACACCCAGTGCTCATCACATCCCATGCCTTCCTTAATGCCCATCTCCCCGTTACCCCATCCCCCCACCCACCTCCCCTCCAGCAACTCTGTTTCCTAGAGTTAAAAATCTCTTATGGTTTGCCTCCCTCTCTGTTTTTATCTTATTTTATTTTATTTTTCCTTCCTTTCCCCTATGTTCATCTGTGTTTTGTTTCACAAGTTCCACATATGCGTTAAAATCATGGTATTTATCTTTCTCTGACAGACTTATTTCACTTAGCATAATACCCCCTATTTCCATCCACATCATTGCAAATGACAAGATTTCTTGCTTTTTGATGGCTGAGTAATATTCCTCTGTGTGTGTGTGTGTGTGTGTGTGTGTGTGTGTGTGTGTACATACCACCTCTTCTTTTTGTTTTGTTTTTTGATTTGAATTAATTAACATATAATGTATTATTTGTTTCAGGGATACAGGTCTGTGATTCATCAGTCTTACACAACACCCAGTGCTCTTTACAACCCATACCCTCCCTAGTGTCCACCACCCAGTTACCCCATTCCCCCACCCCCTTCCCCTCCAGCAACCCTCAGTTTCTTTCCTAAGTCTCTTATGGTTTGTCTCCCTCTCTATACCACGTCTTCTTTATCCATTCATCTGTCGATGGACATCTGGGCTCCTTCCATAGTTTGGCAATTGTGGACATTGTTGCTATAAACATTGGGGTGCATGTGCCCCTTTGGATCACTATGTTTGTATCCTTTGGGTAAATACCTAGTAGTACAATTGCTGGGTTGTAGGGTACCTCCATACCCTTTTTAAGGAACAGGAGGAAACTCCATACTGTTTTCCAGAGTGGCCACACCAGTAACTGTCATCTTTTTGAGACCTCATTGAGTAGGTCTGCGAGTAGTGAACTCACTTGGGCTTTGCCTGGAAATATCTTTTATTTTACCCTCATTCCTTCGTGATCGTTTGGCTGTGTGCGATTCTACATAGAGAGGTAGTTTCCCTCAAAGCTTTGAAGATATCATTCTGTTCTTCGGGTTTCTGACATTGCCGTTGAAGCCCTCAATCTGTCTGGTTATTGTTCCTTTTTTGGAAGTCTGTCTTTCCCCTCTGGTTTATTTTACAATAACCTCTTTGTTTTTGCTATCTACCCTTTCACTGTGGGGTGTTCACGTGTCTGTTTATTTTTGTTGACCTGTTCAGGGCCTAGGTTTCCTGGATGTGAGGATCTGTGTCATTGATGGCTTCTAGAAGCTCTTGGTCACCACTTTGCGTGTTGACTCCATTGTTTCCAGTCCCTTGCTGCGATTAGGCGCGTGTTGGACCTGCTCATTCTGTCCTCCGCTCCTCTCAGCTGCCCCTCATATTTTGTTCACCTGTCTCTGTGCGGCATACGGGGCAGTTTCCTCACAGCACGGTTCAGTTTACTGATCCTTGTTTTAGCTGATTTATTGTTTTTTAATGCTTTGTTCAGTCCAGAAGTTGCATTTGGTTCTTTCTATTTCTCCTAATACTTGTCCTTACAGTGCTGATTCCTACTTTCTCTTTATTTTATTTTCATCAACCTAATCTCACAGTTGTTGAGGTTCTTATTCCTTTATCTCGGGTTCTTGTTCATGCCTCTGTGGTCATCCTGTTTCCTTCTGCTCCCTCTAGCAGGGCTGTGTCTTGTATGTTGTATGATTTTAGGTGGGGCATTGTCTTCAGGGTCTTGTTTTTTTCTCGGGAGGAATTCCATGTGAAGAAAACTGACAATGTCCCAAGAGAATAATTTTGTATTTGTGTTTACCATTTGCCCAGGAATGTCACCAGCCTGGGATCTTATACAAGTTTCTTGACTATGCCTCACTCACCAAGTGAATTCAAACTTCGTGTGAGTGAGAGGTGTGTCACGGTTTTTAGGTTCTCACAGGAGACTTTTATCCCCCTTGCATTTCCTTCCTTCAGGAGCGGGGGAAGGGGGGGTTCCTAGTAGGTGGATTTGGATTTCTGTAGTCTCCTAGCCTCACCCGGACCCTGGAGCTTTTTACTAAGGTGCAACCCTTGGAGGGTCCTAGCCTCCATTCATCAGGCTCCGTGACAGTGCTCCTGTCCTGCACCCAGGCCCTGTCTCCCGTCCATGAGTGTGTGTTAAAACCCAAGGCCATGGGATGCCCAGGTGGCTGAGTCGGTTAAGCATCTGCCTTCAGCTCAGGTCATGATCCCAGGGTCCTGGGACGGAGTCCTGCATCGGGCTCCCTGCCCAGAGAATTCTGCTTCTCCCTCTGCCTGCACCTCTCTCTCTCTGTGTCAAATAAATGAAGTCTTTAAACAAACACACATACAAACTCAAGGCAAGAGCTGTTGTAAGCACATCTCCCCCTCAGCGGCTCATGGCCCGGGGCTTGCGCACTCTGCCCCTTCTTTTCTGATGCAGGGGACTTCAGCCATGCCATGAAAACACTGGGGTACGTTTCATCCAGCATTCCTAGGTGTCGATGGCTGCGGAGTTGCTGTTTTCGCTTATCTCCTTCCTGTCTGAGCCTGAAACACTAAATTAATCTCCCTAAGCCTCAGTTTCCTCCTCTGTAAAGTCATGGCACCTCCATCGTGGGATTGCTGTGAGGGGTTCAATGAATAAAGCAGGTAAAATGCTTAGCCTAGGTCCTGGCACATGGTAGGCAGTCAATACATAGGGGTATCATCACTGATACTCCAGAAAATTTGGAAAGTTTTGAGAAGTATAAGGAAAAGAAATATCCTACTGTCCACTGAAAATTATGGTTCACACTTAAGAGAAGTCTAACTTTATTCGTGTATCTATCCACACACTACTGGAACTGTCCATACATACCCCTTTGCGTCTGCTTTTCTCATTTGATTAGCATCTTATTCGGGTCGGCTGCCATAACTAAATACCAGAGTGAGGGGGCTTAAACCACAGACGTTTATTTCCTCACAGTCCAGAGGTCAGAAGTCTGTCACCAGGGTGTAAGCACGGTTGGATGTGGGCAGGGACCCTCTTCCTGGCTTGCAGATGGCGGCCTGCTCACACGGTGGAGAGACAGAGCAGAGGGAACCCTCTGGTCTCCTTTACGAGGGCACTCATCCCCTTATGAGGGTCCAGCTCTCCTGACCTCATCTAATCCTAATTACCTCTCGAAGGCCCCACCTCCAGGTATTCTCACACTGGAGGGTAGGGCTTCCGGTAAGAATTTGGGGGATCCAGTTCAGTCGGTAGCAGTCAGACTTCTCTACTTAGCTGTTGCCCCTCAGCTTGGAAGCCTGTTGGGGGTCTAACAAGAATGGGGTCATCTGATTCACATTCTCCTCCGACAGAATCCACCTCAACAGGACGGGGCTGAGGACACGGTGAGGCCCAGAGGACCTGAAGTGTGTGGAGTTGGGGTTTGGGGAATCAATTCTGACTGTTTTTGCCGGAGACCAGCCCCCAGGCAGCTGCCGGGGCTGAGTGAGCCCATCTTCTCTGCTCCTGCAGGTCACCCTCATGGGATTGGAGCTTTCTCCTCCAGTCACTTTCCAGCTCCGGGCTGGCTCTGGACCTGTGTTCCTCAGTGGCCAGGAACGTTACAGTAAGTCGGACCTTGGACCTGGGGAAGGTCTCAGGGTACAGCGCCTACCCAGCCCAGGGCCGAGGAGGGAATAGGCACTCCGGCGCTGGAGGGATTCTTGAATTATTAGCAAACATCCCCAAAGGCAGCATGACGGCCAGTAGTCTGGACTAGAAGTCCTCCTCTACCTTCCTGCCTCTGGGGGCCGCAGTCCCCTTGCCTGTCACACGAGGGTGGGGGTATACTTGGCTTCACGTTGGAAGAGCAGCGGCGAGGAAGAAGTAGGATGTTCAGGAGAAAGCAGTTTGCGTGGTGCCCAGTGCTACTGCACGTGTGTTAGCTGCCGCGAGGCACGGAGCCAGGGGAGTCAGACAGACTGTGCCGCAGACGCTGTTCACGGCCTTCTCTGTCCACCGTCCCTCTCCCATCGGGGCACTGTCCCGCCCCAAGACACTGGCGGGCTCTACTTCCTTTAGGATGAAGTCGGCTTTCTCTCGCTGTCCGCTTTGCTGGCACCCTCCGCCCACCCGCACCCTCTTCTGACTCCTTCCCCGCCGGAGCCACAGCTGGCCACGTCCCCGGCCCTCTCCTGCCACCCCAGCTCTCTAGGGTTCCGGACCCCTCGCCCCACCCAACCCTCCACTTTGTCAGAGAGGCCAGAAAGGGTCTAGAGGAGGCTGCAGGTGCTGGCTTCCCCAGGGCAGCTCTGAGAGCAAGACCCATTGCGCAATGGGAGCTAGGCAGAGACCCGGGGCTCCGCGGCCCTGCCACCTTTCCATGCCGCCGCAGACACGGCAGACCTGTCCTGGGAGGAAGAGGAGGAGGAACTGGAGGAGGAAGGCGACAGCGATGAGGTTGATGACGAAGACGAGGACGAGGACGATGTAGATGTGTCCCTAGAGGAGGAGACCCCTGTTAAACAAGTCAAGAGGCTGGCGTCCCAGAAGCAGGCAAGCATTGCCAAGGTGAGGGAAGGGACCCCCAGAGGCTCCTCAGAAACCTGGGCCAGGCCCGCCGCATGGAGCGTGCCTGAGTGTGCGGAAGCCTGGGGAGGGCCCGCCCCCGGTGCTCAGCGCCCGGTGCTCAGCGGGAGTCCGCTCTGGCCCTGGGCCCCCGCCCCGACCACCCCAATACTGCTTGTGTTTGGTTTCCAGAAAAAAAAAGTGGAAAAAGAAGAGGAGGCAGTGAGGTAACTCTTTCCATCTATTAACTTGGTCGCGATCTCGTAGCGGGGGCTAGGGGCTAGAGAGGGCACGCGAGCGCGGCTGGCTGCCACAGCCTCTTAGAAAAGCACTGAAGTATTCTGACCTCTGACCTGATTCCACGTACAACAGTCCCTTCCAAAGGATCCCATCCAAAATATGGGTAAAATGATATGTACTGAGCTATGCATTATTCAAGTAACAGTAAAAAATATATGGACCAATATAACAGTTGATTAAGCTATGCCACATTTTCCCGATGGAATGTGACCTGGTGCCTATGAAGAATATAACATCCTGGAAAGTGTTTATAGAATTTTTAAAAAACAGGATATTAAGTCATTTTCATGTTATTTCTCATGTTTTTAGAAGAAAACAAAGCAAAAGGCCCTAAGAGGAAACACACCAAAATGTTAATACTGGTGGGGAAATAAAGAAAATAAGTAATTTAATCTCTATCTGCTATATTTTATATAACATAAACATTACTTTAATAATGAAAAAGACCTGTTTGTGATAAACAAAAGAAAGCAGATGGAAGCTGAGAAGAACAAACCATCTTGTTTAAGCTGAGAGAGTCAGAGTGGTGCCCGGCAGGTGACAGGTGGACAGGGGGATTCCACACACAGCCCCGGCTTGCAGTGTGGGCACTGAGAGGGTCCGGGCTACAGGTGTCAGGCTGAGCTCTCTCTCCTTCCCACCCACATCCCCTCTCCTTGCCCCACCCCACCCAATTCCAGACCCAGTCTTAAAGACAAGAGTCCTGTGAGAAAGGTGAGCACCAGAAGAAGGGGCTGGTCCTGGGGCAGGGGGTGCAGAGGGAGGGAGTGGGACACTGGCACCCTCCCTTCTCTCCACAGGCCAAAGCCACACTCAAACCTAAAAAGCCAGGATCCAAGAAATGAGGGGCCAGGAGTGGCCTGGCTGCAGTGACCGAGGGAGAGCCGGCCAGAGCAACATGCCGGGTGGCCTTCCTCGGTGTGTTCCCCCGGGGCCCCCCACCCAGCCTCTCTCCGTCGGAGTCTCACTGGGATGGAGCTGTTGGGGGTAACACAGGAGGCCCTCACCCCAACTCTCGAGTTTCAGCAGTCCCTGGAGGGAAAAGCTCCAACCTCAGGGCCACAATAAAGTTTGCTTTGCCGGACCTTGTTTCTGCCATCTGTTCCCAGGGGCCGTCCTTCTTGCTGGCTGCAGCGAACCCGTGTGCCCGGCAGAGGGCGGCCATGCGCCAGCCGGGTTCTGCTCAGCTCTTTTTATCTCCCTCTCTTGTCCTCAAACTCCCACCTGCGCCCCCCCTCCAACAGCTTTTGGAGAAAAAACCAAGTGTCTCAACCCCTTGCCCAGCTTCAACTTTCTGCCCCTGGCCTGAGGGAGGGAGCTCCAGGTGGTGTGGGTCTTCCTGCGTCCACGCTCCCTTGTGGCTGGCTGGTTTTCCGGGTACCAAACCAAAGGGTGAGAGCTGCCCACCCTGCCAGGAAGGGCCTTGGCCCCTGTCTGACTAGCCTGAGGACCTCTCTCCTGGCCCTAATCACGTCTGCCGGTTGTCAAATACACAGGACATCTACTGGAACCCCGGAGGGATGCTAGCTGTGCGTTCCTGGGCATGCCTCTTGCTCACTTGTGTGAAGATCTGTGTCAGGCAAGAACCCAGAGGCCTGTACCTTTAAGGAACCCCCCAGGCAGGGCACACAGGCAGGCTTTACAGAGGCTACGGAGGGTCCGGAGGGTCTGTTACAGGAGGTGGACAGGTAGACACTCTTAACTCCCGTGTGAGGCTCCCCCCAGGGCAGTTCCCAGAGCCACGGAACAGGGCTCCCCAAAGTGTTCGGGTGAGGCGAGGGGGGACTGGCAAGGGGGTGAGTGCCCCATTGTGTGGCTCTGGCCTCCTGCCCTCTCCCAGGCCCGGAGCCTGCGTCACCCATCATGACACACTCGGGGTTCTACTTGCAGGGCCTCTGCAGGGCTTCTTCATGGCCCTCCCTCACAGCCCCACTGGCCAAACCCAAAGTGCGCCAATGGGGAGATGGCCCTGCCTCTCTCCAGGATCCCGAGGCAGGGTCCCAGAAGCTGGAAGTCTGAATGCTGGCACACAGACGTCAGCAGCCAGGCTTGTGTGTCTGTGTTCAGCCTCAGTTTCTCCTGAAGCCAGAAGAGACAGAGGAGGGTAAGGCTAGCATTCTTGCCGCTTGCTTTCTACACCCCATGGGACAGATGAGGGCATCGCCCCGCCCTCTAACAGATGACCGGAGCCACTGAGCTCGGGTCACCCAGACAATTCACATCTGGCTCCAGGTGGGCGGCAGGCATTTCCCATGGCTTTGTGCCACAGTGACACGGGGTCGACGGGACAAACTCTTCGCCTTCTAGTCCCCTCCAGTCTCATGGAAGCAAAGCCAACAACAAAACGTCAGTGCTTTGCAGGAAGAGAGGCCAATTTCCAGGCTGGAGAAGTACCGCTAGGAGATCAGAGGAAGTCCCTCAAAGGAGAAGAGTGACAAGAAAGGGGTGGAAGGCCAAAGGAGTAGCTGGCAGAAGGACACTCCTGGCAGCAGGAGCCACAAATGCAAAGGGCCTGAGACAGGGCAAGCGTGGAGGTCCGAACAAAAAGCAGGTTGCCACGATTGCGGGAAGAAGGTGCTGGGTGCCGGTTGCTGCCCTGAGTGCCTCCTGGGACTCACTCCGTCCAGTGCAGTTTCTCAGACCTGGAAGATGAGGCACAGAGAGGTGAAACAGTGGCCCCCAAGGCCACGCAGCTAGCGGAGAAGCCAGGGTCCCGCCAGGTAGTCTGGCCCCGAGCTCTTCAACCACTCTGGATGAGAGGGGGAGGCGGACAGCCCAGCAGCCAGAGCGCTAGGAAGTCTCATGAACTGAAAGCAATCGTTAGAACGAAGTCCAGGAGCTAGAGTGCCCCCCCCCACTTCCAGCCGAGCAGGGATTCCACTGGTACTTCTTCCCTGCACCTCTCGCAGCAGGCACGCGCCCCAGCAGCCTGGCTCCTCCCTGGGGCTGCACAGAAGGGCAGGCGAGGCTACGGTGCTGGCAGGCAGTGGGGAGCAAGCGCGAACATGGAGGGCTCCCCGTATTGGAAGGGTCCCTTTGCTTTTTGCCCATCCCCAGCCCCAGCCCCAGCCCTTCTGTTTTTCTACAGGAAAAGAGTAAGCTGGGGTCGAAGCAGGTGGTGACAAGTGGCACGTCTGCAGGTGGGCTCCGCAGGCTGTGTCTGCACCAGCTGGGCTGTTAGAAGGAGCAGGCGTGAGACGCCTCAGTTGGGGGGTGTTGAACTTGGCACTAGGGGGTGGGGATTAACCAACGCAGCCCAGCTACTTCTCACTTCCCTTATCACCTCCTGCCACCTCCCCCCATAAATGTTAATGAACCCTACTCTCTGCTTCCCGGCTCCCTCTAGGCAAGGGAGAGAGTGGGTCAAAATTTAGGTAAACTGAGAATGGGCCACATGAGAGGGTCCAGACCCTTTGCCCCCGTTCTTTGGTCCTTAATACTTTTCAGGCAGTGTCCACCTCAGTTGATACTCATGGTGGCAGTTTTGACAGCACCGATAATGGCCATTTCCTTTCTACAAATTAGGAAGCTGAGACCAGAGAAGTGAAGGGACTTGCCATAGGTCACACAGACCATAGAAGACAGGGCCTGGGCTTGGGGATAAAATCCATGGGACACTCTCCATGCTGCCTCTCCTCTTGGAGCCCAGCACTGGCCTTCCCATAGGGGTAAAGGAGCAAGCTGAGTCAGAAAGCCAGGCCTGCGGGTGCACAATGGGAAGGGACGAGGAGCAGATGTCGCACCATGAAACAGGCTACCCAGCCATGCCCCAGAGCCTCCTGGCACAGGCCCCTGGATGAGCCCCAAGGCCAAGCTTGACTGCTGGCATCTGTTACCATGGAGACCCAGGCCTGGCTGGGGGGCTGGCCAGTGACAACAGGCCCCTCCCCCACCGATAGGAACCAGGCACTCAGGCTGGGGAAAACTGGGGCCCAGACAGTGCTAGGTGGCCCCCCACACCTGACTCCTTATTTCATTCCATCCCCAGCTCACCGGTCCACCCCAAAACCACAAGCCTGTACTGTCTCCTCCACGCGTCTGTTCTTACCTGTCATCCCAGGATTGAGGGTGGGAGGAGGTAGTCCCGACTACCTTGCCTGGGAGCAGGCGGAGATGTGGGTGAGGTCACAGGCTCCCCGGAGAATAGAGCCAGAAGCAGCACTGACCACAGCAGAGAGGTAGACTCGGGCATTTTCTCCAAAGAGGCAGAGTTTAAATCGGGCCCCAAATGGAACAAATGTGGACGATGGAAATGAGGATCGTCAGCCTGGGCAAAAGCAGAGAAGCAGGGCAGGCTGGGGCATACTCAGAAAATGATGAGCACGGGACTGGGACTCTGGGTACCTGTACCTTGTCCGAGTCCTGCCACGCACTAACTAGCTGTGAGACCCTCCCTGGGCATCATCAGTGAGTGAGGAGGCTGGACCAGATGAAGAATCTCTAAGAGCCCTTCCAGTTTTGACTGTGTGATTCCAGCATGGTTCCAACCCTGGACTCCCCCAGTTACAGGGCTACCCCTGCACTCTCCAGGCCAGCTCAGGCTCAACAGGGCCCTGAGCCCCCCGTGGGGCACCGGGGGCGGAGCTGGAAGCCAGGTGCTGGAGCTGGACAGCTGGAGGTGGCCTTGGGCTTGTCTGCGTGGGGGGAGGGGTGGCAGACAACTTTGTGGATTGATCTAGCTCAGGAAGGTGAGAAGGGCGCTCTCCTGCTCATCTCTGTAGGTAAAGGCATCCGCATCCAGCATCTCCCCTTCTCTTTCCATCCTGGGGGCACTGAGACCTCGGAGCCCAGAGCTGAGGTGTGAGCTCTGCTTCCCCACACAAACTCGGGGGCTTCCCTCGGAGATCCCCCTAAGCGTGAGCCAGCTTCCACAGACACCATCACCCACCCTCTGCAGGGAAGGAACAGCTAGAGTCCCTGGTCGCCAGCTTCTGGGACCCTGGCTAACGCAGCCTGGAGGGCGCAGGCGCAGCAGAAAGGCCCCAGAGGAGACCCACATGGAATAGGAGCATGGACTTCAGGAACGTAGTTCCACCACTCACTAGCTGGGTCATTCTGAGCTAACTGCCTACCAGTGTGCCTCAGGTCCCCTGTCTGTAGAATGGGCTAATCCTGGCACAGAGCAGGGTGGGACCAGAGGTCATGTGAAGAGGCTGGTGTGCACTGCATCCCAGGCAGCTGCTGGCGGACGTGGGGAGGAGGCCCTGGGGTCGGCTGCTGCCCCAGAAAGGATGGTGAGTGAGGCCCAGGACGTATTACGCCTTTTGACGTCTGCTCAGTGCAGTTATCTCATTTGGTCCTCTAACACCCTGAGACGTTACCCTCCCCATCTCTAGGAGAAAAGTGCCCCGGCCCAGAGAAAAGCAGCTTGTGCCAACGCACCAGCTCTTCTCCGAGTCTGTCTCTTCTGAGCCGGCAGGCCAGCTCTCAAGCTCCCACTGGGTCCTTCCACAGCCCCAGCTGCTCCTTCTCCCTATCCCTGGCCCCCAACCTGTTGCACCCACTCTTTGCTGCCTGTGGGGACAGCCTTAACACCTCCGTCCCCGGTGGTCAGACAGCAGAGAGGGGGAGCAAGGGGTGACAGGCAGTGGAAGCCACCGCTCCTAGCCAAGCCCACCGCCTGCCCCCTGGAGGGAGGCTCCTCCTTTTAAGGCTGCTTCTGGGAATTTCCACCCCCAGAGCCAGACTCAGCAACCCCTGGCCTGGAATGATACCTGCGCTCACCCTTGGGGAGGTGGGACACCAGCCCTGAGGGCAGGAGAAGCTGGCCCTGGGAGGGGAGGAGGGGCCCTCCAGTCCTGGTCTGAGGGTCAGGAAAAAACGTGGGAGACCACGGGGGCCAGCCTCCTTAGCCAGCAGCTCCATCCTCTGTGCTCGGGTAGCCCATCGAGAGGCTGGCAGCCCCCGCCAGCAGCTGCTTTGCCGTCTCACTGGCCAGGAAGGTGGACACCTCACACCTCAGTCTCCCAATTACGCCCTCTTCCCCCACTCCTCCTCCCCTCCCTTCTCTCTCCTCCTCCTCCCCTCTCTCTCCTCCTCTCCCCCCTGAAAACCTGTGGCTTGAAGAGACCTTGGCTTCTCTGGGACTCTACCCCTGGGGACTGCCCATATCTGCTCCTGAGTTTGGGGACAGGGGGCAACTGCCCCAAGAAATCTCTCCAGCGATGGGAGCCACCCGCCTGCTGCCCGGCCTCACTCTGTAAGTGTGCTGCCTCTCTGGACTGAAGTCTTGTTCCCATTTCCAGCCTGGGGCAGACCTAATCTTACCGGGGCTCCCACAGGGAGGGGCGGGGGTGCCATGGGGGGCGAGGGGGGTTGCCTGGGCGCTCACCCTGGATTGACTGCTGGCATCCACACCAGGGCCTGCCTTGTCTTCCCACACAGGTGTCTGCAGCTACTGATTCTCTGCTGTCAAACCCAGGTAGGCAGGCGCCCCCCCACTGGCTTTAACCCATCTCCCCCACCCCATCCAGCTAGGGGGTGTAGTCTCCTTTCAGCGGACAGGCAGACAGAGGCAGGTTCTGGCCTCTCCCTGGATCCCAATGGTTTCTGAGGTTGGGGGGATGGTGTCGGCCTTTGGAGGAGGGTAGAAGGGGCTAAGGTACATTTGGGGATTCACTGAGGTCTTTATCTGTCCTCCCTCCATGGTCCTCCCTATCCCTACTTGTCCTGGAGTCTCTGTTTCTCTCTCCGTGCCGCCCACAGTGGGTTCCCCCCCAAGGCTAAATGCACGGGGCAGCCCAGGCTTGAGGGATGGTCTGGAGTGGTAGGTAGAGGGCAAAGGTGCTGGTTCAGGTGAGCCTTATACTGGGAGGTACCTGAAAACACAGGTTTCCATGTAAAACCACTTGTGCATTCCACTTACTACCCCTCTCCCCCCAGTACGGATGTCCTGGGGGGCCGCTGTCCTGGGGGATTGCGCGGGCAGTCAGAATGCCCAGCCAGGGCGGGGTGACTCCTTACCTACAGGGCAATGAGGTCAAGCCCAAAGAGGTTCGTTTGGAACAAGATTCAGGGTTTGCATCTCCACACTCCCCCCACCCCATGTCAGCCCCTCCATATACACACCCCCACCCCAAGCCTCAGCCCCCTGTGCGAGGCTCGGTCCCTTTTTGTGATCCTCCATAAAAGTGCAGCTATTAAAATGCACTGGTCCAGAACCGCTCTGGGGAGAGATCGCTTGGCTTTCCCAGGCCAGAGGCCCGCTTCTCTTCATATCCAGTGGGGACTTTTTTTGAAGGTAAATGCCTTTTCTCTGGGAGAGGGAAAGGGGCTGCCTTTGAAGCAGTGGGGGGGTGGGAGAGAGAGAGAGACAACTCCCCCCCTTTTCCTTCCCCCTTTTGCTCTAGCCCCCGTTCCAGGCCTTTTGCTTCACACATCCAGGGAGAGCAAGAAGAAAGCCCCCAGCCTGGCCGGGAGGGGGCTGGGGGTGGGCCCAACCTGTTCTGGAAGGGGAATTAGCACAATGGTGAGGCTGGCCGGGGCGTTTATGGCCTGGCTGAGGCCCCATTCAGGACTCCAGGAAGGTGGCAAAGCTGTCCTTTCCCCCTTGAAGTGCCCCCTCACCCCCCCTGGAGGGGGGGCCGGCAGGCCGGACCACAGCCATGCTTGAGGGGCCGTCTGACAAGCAGCTGTCTGCAGCAGTGGAAGGGGAGGTCCCCCCGCAGCGGGAACATGAAAGGGACAGGCCAGGTCCCGCGGGGAGAGCGACTTGTGTGCTGTGGGGCTGTGGGGGGGGGCGTGGGGCTGCTTTTGTGCAGGGTCTGAAGGGGGACAAGGAGAGGAGGGGGCTTCAGGGGGGCCCTCTCTGCTCCTGACCTGGAGCAGACAGCCAGAAGGAGGCTGCCCGCCAAGAGGGGCGGAGGGCCTGAACCTGGGCCAGGAGGCTGGGGGCTGGGGGCAGGCCGGACCCCACCGAGGGTCCTGGGCCAGCCAGACCCCACCTCCTGGCAGGGAGGCAGGCCCCCTTCCCAAATGCTGGCCTCGGGTTTTTCCAGGGTGGGGCGTGGGGCACACGTTGCTGCTCTTAGTCTCTGGACCCTGCTTTCACAGGCGGGGGGCCTGGCGGCACTCCTGGCCAGTGGCCGAGCTGGAGTCGGAAACGAGCAGTGACACACACGAAGGGTTAACGCGGAGCAGGTTACAGGGTCAGCCTAGAGCCTCTCACCGCCCCCTTCCCCAAAGCTGGTGCTTCCTGCTCAGCTCCTCCCTCTGCCAGAGTGGCCTCAACAGACGCTGATCTGGTCCAGGTCTGTCTCAGTGGCTGTGACTGGGCCTGGGATAAAGGTGGCCTTTGGGATCTGGGGCAGAGAAAGTCTGGCCAGCAGGATTGGGTGGGGAGAGAAATATTGAAGCTTAGGGTGGAAGCTGTCACCAGCAGCTGAGAAACGTCATCTGGTTTGCACCTCACTGGAGAGAGAGGGCAGTCAGTGGTCTGTTGCTCTCCCACTCAGTGCTGCAGATAGGTGAGGAGAGACTGGGCCTGGAGATGGTGCGGCCTGGCTTTGCACCTCGCATGGGTGGAACTGGGGCAGCGGGCAGCAACATCGCCCCCACTGGCCGCAAGCCTCTGTTACACTGTGGCACAGGCAGGGGGCGCCTCCCGGGAGCGCCACTGGGCCACCCCCCAGCTCGGTCTTGCAGCTGCAGCCTCCACCTCCCTCATCCCTAGAGAAGCCTGAGCACCCAGGGGAGGGGCAAGGGGAGGCAGGCAGGAGCTCAGGATTCCACACTTAGTGCTGACATTGGTACCATAACTTTGAAGGTTCCTTCTAGCAACCAGAATCATGGTTCCAGGCCTGCACTAGGTCACCAAGTGTCCCCCAGGCCTGGGCAGAGGGAGAGCCAGGCGATCATGACCGGCTCACCTGCTGGCCTGGGAAGATCCTGTGTCCCCTTCCCCCGCACCTCTGCTTCCCAGGACAGATGGCCTGCCCCCATCACACTCACCTCCACACCCCTCTCCCCTGGATGGACCAATGGTGGTGTCGCCCAAAGCAAATTGACACTATTTTTCCCTTGGTAACCGCAAAGGGGGAGAATCACCCGTCTCCTAATTTTAACCAGTACGTGAGGGACCAGGGTGCCATGACCGACCAGCTGAGCAGGCGGCAGATCCGCGAGTACCAGCTCTACAGCCGGACCAGCGGCAAGCACGTGCAGGTCACCGGGCGTCGCATCTCTGCCACCGCGGAGGACGGCAACAAGTTTGGTGAGACCCAGCCCTCACCAGAGGCCACTCACACCACTGGCCGGACTAAGCTGCTCCTTCCCCAGATCCTGTGCCAGGGCAGGGACCGAAGTGGGAGAGCAGGGAGAAGCTTCTTGGAGGAGGTCCTCCCAGGGCCCCCCCACCCAAGCTCAGAGGTCAGGCCGGTTGGGGGGCCCCCTCCCGTACCCCTGAGCTGGCAACCTCCATGGACAGAGGTCTTTCTCCCCCTCCCCCATCACAGCCAAACTCATAGTGGAGACGGACACCTTTGGAAGCCGCGTGCGCATCAAGGGTGCTGAGAGTGAGAAATACATCTGTATGAACAAGAAGGGCAAGCTCGTTGGAAAGGTGAGACCTGGAAGGAGCGGGGCTGGATGAATGGCTCAACCTTCCTCCTGCCCCACAGCACCCTACTCCCCTCTCCTGGGCCCAAGCCAGGACCACTTCTACTCATACCCCAACACTCAGCCACTCTCTGGTTTCTCCATTTGAATGAGTCCCTGTGGGCGGTCTAGAAGCCCTCTGAGGACACTTACTGATCCATAAGGCTCTGATTTACGGGATATGTCCCCAGCATCAATGAGTCAGGATTTTAGCACCTAGTTGATATTGCAGCCCCCATGTTGAGGGTTAAGTGCTGATCAGGGCTGAGAGTGGGCATTCATGCATGGCCGCAAGCTCCCCCAAGGTCAGTGGGGTCCACAGGATCCCTCTAGGAAGACACACGCTCACCTCCTGCTAGTGTAACCTCTCCGCAACAGCGGGGCCAGCACTGTCGTGCAGGGAGAATTCCATTTCCTTTAGCATTTGTCAGTCCTGGCTTCTGATTCTGGCTGTTCTCACCAAGTATTTGCCGATTTGGTTAAGCCTCAGGCTTCTCGTCTATAAAAACGGGCATAGTGTCAAGGCTATGAGTAGGGTCAAATGGGTGGCTGTGTGGCTCGCGACAGTCTTTATTCTATAAATATTTGCCCCTTCTTTTCATCAGAGACTGTCGCCTCCTTTTCCTCCACCCAGCAGTTACCATTCGCCCACACTAAGGAGTGTTCTCATGTGCCAAGTACCCACTGGGTACACACTGCAGAATAATCTGGATCTTTATGCCACGTCCTGGGAAACAGGCTCAGCATGGCTAAACCCCGGGCTCAAGGTGTACAACTTGCAAATGACAAGCCTGTATTTAGGTTCAGATCTGACTCCAAGCAAAGCTTGTTCCCTTCTCCCACTTTTGCTCTCCAACAAAGGCACCCATCTCACCAGGCAGAAGTCCTTGGGCACACAGCTCCCATCACTCCCTCCTTTGTCCCACCAAATAGGTCCAAAAGGCAGATAAGCCAGACAGGTTGGGGGGACCAACGCCCCTCCTCTCCCTCCTTCCCTCCGCAGCCCAGCGGGAAGAGCAAAGACTGCGTGTTCACGGAGATCGTGCTGGAGAACAACTACACAGCCTTCCAGAACGCCCGGCACGAGGGATGGTTCATGGCCTTCACCAGGCAGGGTCGGCCCCGTCAGGCTTCTCGAAGCCGCCAGAACCAACGAGAGGCTCACTTCATCAAGCGCCTCTACCAGGGCCAGTTGCCCTTCCCCAACCACGCAGAGAGGCAGAAGCAGTTCGAGTTCGTAGGCTCAGCCCCCACCCGCCGGACCAAGCGCACTCGGAGGCCACAGCCCCTGACGTAGTCGGGGACACTGGGGGCAGCTGCCCCTCACCAGCCTTCCCATCCCCTTCCCTTCCTAATCCCAAAACTGGGCTGGGGTGGAGGGAGGGGAACCAGAGCCCCCAAGGAGGGCCCTGAGGATCAGCAAGCGTCAGAGCCTCGGAAAGGGGCGGGACTGCCACAAACCAGGGCTGGGGCCTCAGGGCAGCCGCCCCAGACCCCCGCCCCCCCGCACTGGAATAGGCCCTGGGGGGTGGGGGTGGGGCAGACCCCCAGGCGAGGAACTGTAGTGTTCCCCTGGACGCAGGCTCCCTGAAACAGGTGGAAAGGGCAGCGGATTCAAGGCCTTGCAGACACTGTCTGGAGGTGGCTCTCTCTAACCTCTGCTTGCGGAGTCTTCCTCAGTCTGCCCCCAGCCTCCAAATTCTTCCTGGCCTGTCGGTAGGAAGGGACTTTTGTGTTTGTTTCAGGAAAAAAGAAAAAGGGAGAAGGAAAAAAAAAAAAAAGAAGGATGGCCATTCTTCACATTCCACTACCCAGGCCTGCACCCCCATCCCCAACTTCGAGCCCCAGAATAAAACCATTTTCCTGCAAACGGGTTATCTGAAGGCGGGGTGGCGGGATCCAACCCCCAAACTGCGGGGTAACAAAGTTGCCTCTCCGAGAGGCGCGGAGCAAAGCCCGGGCGAGCAGTGGAAGCCCAGTGGCCTGGGCCGGGCGTGGCCCGGCAGGTGCAGGAGCGGCGCGCGAGGCGCGGCGGGCAGCGCCGCCCGGAGGGGAAGCGGGGTGTGGGTGGCCCCGGGAAGGCCCCGCACCTCCGCCCGGCGCGAGGCTGGAGGCCCGGGGC